>NC_089840.1:56559583-56859583 GCF_035609145.1 Eleutherodactylus coqui | reverse complement strand
CGGGGAGCACACTGAAGCGGCTCATGCTGAAAGGAGAAGACCGGACTGCGCAAGCGCGTCTAAAAAAGCAAGCTGCCAGCGAATTTAGACGGAACCATGGAGACGGGGACGCTAGCAACGGAGCAGGTAAGTGAATAACTTCTGTATGGCTCATATTTAATGCACGATGTACATTACAAAGTGCATTAATATGGCCATACAGAAGTGCTTAAAGGGGTGGTCTCGCGAAACCAAGTGGGGTTATACACTTCCGTATGGCCATATTAATGCACTTTGTAATGTACATCGTGCATTAAATATGAGCCATACAGAAGTTATTCCACTTACCTGCTCCGTTGCTAGCGTCCTCGTCTCCATGGTTCCGTCTAAATTCGCTGGCAGCTTGCTTTTTTAGACGCGCTTGCGCAGTCCGGTCTTCTCCTTTCAGCACGAGCCGCTTCAGTGTGCTCCCTGCTACAGCTCTTCTGCGCATGCGCAGATGAGCTGTCACTACTCGGGAGCGCGCTGGAGCGGCCATTCTGTACCATCCTCTGTTAGAGGAAGGTGCAGAGCCGCCCAGCTGTCCGGAGAAGCCGCCCAGCTGTCCTGCCGTCCAGGTAAGTGATGGGCCGGGGGGGCTGTCGTCGCTGTCGCTGCAATGGGGGGGGGCTGTCGCTGCGCCGGGGGGGCTGCCGCTGCGATGGGGGGGCTGTCGCTAGGCCGGGGGGGCTGTCGCTGCGATGGGGGGGCTGTCGCTAGGCTGGGGGGGGCTGTCGCTAGGCCGGGGGAACTAGCGCTGGGCCAGGGGGGTAAGTGATGGGTCGGGGGTGATGTTCACTGACAGGTGAAGGCCCCGGAGCCCAGCGCTGGGCTCCGGGGCCTTCACCTGGGCTCCGGAACCTAGCGCTGGGCTCCGGAACCTAGCGCTGGGCTCCGGAACCTAGCGCTGGGCTCCGGAACCTAGCGCTGGGCTCCGGGGCCTTCACCTGGGCTCCGGGGCCTTCACCTGGGCTGAGGGTCTAGCGCTGGGGAGCCGGGAGCGTAGCGCTGGGGAGCCGGGGGCTAGCGCCGGTTACCTGCTGCCTGGCGGTGGGTGACTGGTCGGCGGCTGCGGGGCGTCTGGTCGGCGGCTGCGGGGCGTCTGGTCGGCGGCTGCGGGGCGTCCGGTTGCCATGGAGACACAGCTGGCAGCGTCTCGGGAGCGCGCACGTCGGGCTGCAGCGAGCGACGGGGAAAGAGCCGGCGGCCATCTTGGGGAAACTTTTATAAGTTGCTGAAACGCTGGAACGGTAAGTACAAACCAGCTAGGAAAGTCATTTACAGGGGTAATTAGTAATGTATGTTTAATTAGGGGGACTGGGCAAAAAAAAAAAATCACTGCTTCCTCGAGACATCTCCTTTAACCCCACTTGATTTCGCGAGAGAACCCCTTTAAGGACATGGCCTATTTTGGCATTGAGCACCAAACGATTTTTGGTATTTTTTCATCTCCATTTTTCAAAAGCCATAACTTTTTTATTTTTCTGTTGACACGGCCGTATAAGGTCTTGTTTTTTGCGTGGCAAACTGTAGTTTTTATTGGTACCATTTTTAGGTACATAGACTACATTGTAAAACTTTTATTATTTTTTATATGATCGTAGGGAGAAAAAACGCATCAATTCTGCCATAGATTTTTGGAGTTTTTTTCAAGCGTTAATTATGCAGCATAATAAATGACACAATACATTTTTTTCTCCGGGTCGGTGCGATTACAACAATATCAAAATTCCTCTTATTTTTTTTAGGTTTTTCCACAATAAAAACCCTTTTTTTGGAATTTTTTTTTCTAAACTCACTGCATTCAAAGTGCTATAACTTTTTTATTTTTCCATGGACGGAGCTCTCTGATGGCTTATTTTTTGCGAGACGAGCTGTAGCTTTTATTGGTACCATTTTGGGGTACAATCTTTTCTTCATCACTTTTATTGTGTTTTTTGGGAGACAAAATGCTAACAATTAGCATTTTGCCTCAGTTTTTTAGCCTTTTTTGTAACGCTTTTTGTCACACAGGATAAAAAGCATGTTTGTTACGGACGAGTTGATACCAAATATGTGGGATTTTAAAATTTAAAAATTTTTTTTATGCTAATATGGAAAAGCATTAACCCCTTCATGACATGGCCTATTTTGAGCTTAAGGACGCAACAATTTTTGGCGGATTTTCTTCTCCGTTCATCAAAAGTCATAACTTTTTTATTTTTCCGTTGACGCGGCCGTATGAGGGCTTGTTTTTTGCGTGGCGAACTGTAGTTTTTATCGGTGCCACTTTTCGGTACATAGACTATATTGAAAATTTTATTATTTTTTTTAATGATAGCAGGGAGAGAAAACGCATCAATTCTGCCATACATTTTTTTTTTTTTTTACAGCGTTAATCATGCAGCATAAATGAGACATTCCATTTTTTCTGCGGGTCGGTACGGTTACAACGATACCAAAATTCTTACATTTTTTTTTAGGTTTTCCCACTTTTCTGCAATAAAAACCCTTTTTCTTGGAAATCTTTTTTTTTTCGAAATCGCTGCATTCAAAGTCCTGTAACTTTTTTATTTTTTGATGTACAGCACTCTATGAGGGCTTACTTTTTGCGAGACAAGCTGTAGATTTTATTGGTACCATTTTGGGGTACATATGGCTTTTTTGATCACTTTTATTGCGTTTTTAGTGAGGCAAAATGCTAAGAATTAGCATTTTGCCTCAGTTTTTTAGCGTTTTTTTTAGCGTTTTTTTCCATGCACAGTCAAAAGCATGTGCAACTTATTGTACACATCGTTACGGACGCGACAATACCAAATATGTGGGATTTTATATTTTTTTTTACCTTTTTTTATGCTAATCTGAGAAAAAGCATTAAAAAAAATTTTTTTTTACTCTTTTTTTACATTTTTTTAATTCATTTTTTTAATCTTTGTTTTTTTTACACTGTTTGCATGGCAGAGCTACTGCTGTCCCATGCCTTATCGCTTATACAGCGATCCTAGGCATAGGCAATACAGGACGCCAGTGTCTGGCGTCCTGTTGCCATGGTGATAGGCCGGGCTCTCGCGATGACATCGCGAGTTCCGGCCGGAGACACAGAGGGAGCCGCGCTCCCTCTGTGAACTCTTTCCCTGCCGCGATCTACTTAGATCGCGGCAGGGAAGGGGTTAACAGCAGGGGCGCAACTCTGATGCTCCCCCCCCCCCCCCCCGCTGTTGCAGCGGGACGCCGGCTGTGACTGACAGCCGGCTCCCGCTGCGGGATAGCGCTGGATCATATGTGATCCCGCGCTGTCTCCAGGACGTAAGTTTACGTCCTGTTGCGGGAAGTATCAGGCTGCCAGGACGTAAACTTACGCCCTGCAGCGGGAAGGGGTTAAAAAAAGGGTTTTTTTTACATTTTGTTGACATTTTTTTGTACTTTATTTTTCTCTTATTTTTAAACAATCTGTGTCCCTCTGAGGGACTTACAAAGCAGGACTGCAGATCACTACAATAAGGCATGGCAGGACTTCTCTCCTGCCATGCTTTATCGCTTACTATAGCGATGGCAAAACAGGACGCCGATATCTGGCATCCTGTTGCCATAGCAACCAGCCGTTTATTGCGCAATGTTATTGCGAGAGCCGGCTGGATTCACCGAGGGAGCACGTTCGCTCTGTGAACCCTTTCCCTGCCGCGATTTACTTAGATCGCGGCAGGGAAGGGGTTAACAGCGGGGGGCGTATCTCCGATGCCCCTCGCTGTCGCAGCAGGACGACAGGTACTAGTGACAGCCGGCTCCCACTGCGGGATAGTGCGAGATCTGCTATCATCTCGCACTATCCCTATGACGTAAGGGTACGTAATTTTGCGGTAAGTACCCTGCTCCCATGTCGTACCCTTACGTCATGGGGCGGGAAGAGGTTAAAGACATTTTTTTTATATAGTGCACGTGAAAATGAGGATTTGCACCGCAAATTGGATCCCCCTGTTTGTCCTGTGTTCAGAAACATACTCATTGTGGCGCTAATCTTATGTCCGTATGCACAATAGGGCCCAAACTGAACAGAGCAGCCGGTGGCTTTCAGAACAGACATTTTGCTTGAGGGCGATTTAGGCCTCATTAGTCACTTGTATGGCCCTTCAGCAGCCAAAACAATGGAGAACTGACACAAGTTACCGATTTTGGAAAACTAGACCCCTTCATAAATTCATCTAGTGGTGTACTGCGTATTTTGACCCCACAGTTTTTAATGAATCTAAGCCAAACAGAAGGAAAGAAAATTAAGATTTTCTGTTTTTTGGCAATTCTGTAATTTTTAAAAATGTGGGTTTTTTTGTACACATGTGAATGAAGGCTTTCACCCCAAAATGGATACCCCTGTTTGTCCCATTTTAGAAACATACCCATTGTGGCCCAAATCTTATCTCTCGCTCCACCATGGGGCCCAAACCAAATGGAATATCAAACTTCAGCTGTCTTTTAAATTTTATGTGATCACCATTATCCGTTGGATAACAGCAATCACATGACTGGGGACCGCTCACCGCAGCCTTCAGTCACTGCTCCAGGCTCTCGGCTACCTAAATTTCCCAGGCCCTCCCCAGCTTCTGCGCTTGCGTCCACCATTTTGGCAACAGGCGCATGCGCCAAAGCTGTGGAAAGGTCCGCAGATAAGGATCCCATCAGGAGACATCGCCGGAGGACTTGGGTAAGTAATTTCACCTCCCCTCACGGATCCGTGATAGGAGGTGAAACTTTAACTTTCTTTTATTTTTTACATGTACTGTGCCCCCCCCCCCCCCCCCCCCGTGAAATCTCCAGGCTCTTGCTACGTTAAGTACCCATGAGCAGGGAGATTTTAAATTACCCTGACAATCCACAGCTTTTGCGCATGCGTCTACTAGCCAGGAGCAGGGAGTTTTTACATTTCCTATGGAGGACTAGAACTCCGCGGGACATCGCAGAGGACGGGGTTGAGTATCCTCAGCTCCCCTTACGGATCTGATCCATAAGGGAAGCTGAAACTTTAACTTTTTTTAAAACTTTTTATTGACTTTAATGCGATCCGGTGGATACCGGCAATTGCGTGACCATGGGGGGCTTCCCACGGCACCCCCTTGACAGCTCTAGGTTGTCGGCTACCTCTGGTACCAACAGCATGGAGCTGTCATGTCCAGAGCCAGCAGGGTTTTAATCCCCAGAGGAAGCATTAAAGGATTAAAGCCCAGCCAGCCAGGACATAAAACGTAGATGGGGTGGTCACTAAGGCATTAAATTGGACTTCTTATATTGTTGTTCTGTGTCCAATATTGTCAAAGTTCTTTCTCTACTTGAATGTGGAACTGATCCATCACCCTTACACATGATTGGACAGGATGAGATGAGAGACATAGTAGCAATTTATTCAGCAGGTGATGAATCCACAAGTATCAAGCCTTGCCCATACTTACAGACTTTTGAACAAGATCCAACAGAATCATTTAAAGTCTCACTGCATAAATTATTGGAGGAAGGTCTTTCTCTTGGAGTCAACAATGAGAAACAAATGAATTACTTTTTGGTGGAATTCTCTGTCTACCCAATTTTTTATGCCTTACCCAAACTTAATAAAAATCTATTTCCTCCACATTTACATCCTATAATTGGTTCTCTATTGGAGAGACTCTCCCAATGGCTGGATAAACTGTTACAACCTCTAGTAACTCGGGTTCCGGGCCATGGTGAGGACACCAAATCATTGTTACAAATTATCAAGAAGCTTAAATTGACAGAGAACTCCTCATGGGTCACATGTGATGTACACTCGTTATATTCTTCAATTCCACAGGACAAAGACTTGTTGCTTTGGGACATCATTTGAACTGCTACAATAATTACTCATTTGACTTCAAGGAGTTTATTATGTCCGTCACTTTGTTTTTGCTGAAACATAATTTCTTGAGATTCAACAAATCTTTTTATTTGCAGATTTGTGGATGCTCTATGCTTTCTTCTTTATATGGCCTAGTGGGAGGAGAGTTATCTGTATTCTTTCCATAACCCATTTTTTAACCCAGATTGGGTAGTATGGGAGGTATAAAGATAATTTCCTCCTTATCTGACACCTTGGACGCGCTGCGGATCCGTGGGAAAGCAGGAGAATTTTTTTTTTTTTGCGGCAGCCACGCCTGCATGCATCTGCCCTGTAGAAGAAAGAAGATCCAGCTGGGACGAAGAAGACCAGCACAGGTAAAAAATTGTCCATGGCTGCGGGTACGGGTGGATTCAGCTGCGAGATTCCGCACTTGGAATCCGTGCGTGCCGTGGACATGAGGCCTTAATTAGGCACAGGATATCCCAAGGGTCCCAATTATAGGTATGATTTGTTATATATTTATTAGAACGAAAGAGAGTTAATGCAGTGATTGGGTATAGATTAGATAGTATTCAAAGAGGAGCCAATTACAGGCTGGACAATGATTGGTTGTTTAAATTGCTGAATATATCTTCACAATGTTATTTCTTGATTTATAAACATTTTTTTTCTACTATTTTGGTTGTTTGTATTTCTGGACACACAAATATATATATAATTATTTCTTTTCATCATTTTGGTTGCTTGTATTGCTGGACATATCACATATCACTAATATCCTTTTCTATGTCACATATAAATGTCTTTATTAGTATGCGCTTTACACCAGGGGTATGAGTTCCCTCACATTGTGGAATATATTTACCAATTGATACTCATTCAGTGGTTCAATCTGGAGACCAATGTCAGCGCTCCTGATTGCAAGTTTTGAGTAAAAAACGTTTGCGCTCGTGGAAAATGCAAGCAAGTAACCCAAAGAAGAAGCGTCGATTTGGTGAAAACGGAAAAGAAAAAAAGAACGGCACTTACTCGGGAGGAGGGGGTGTTTTAAACAAGAAGCCCCCTCCTTGAAGTGCTGACTCCTCTAGATTCTCCCAATCGCGGATATTACTGCGGTAGGCGAGTTCGATTTTTCAATTTTATTTGTTAAATAGAATTACAGGCAACGCGTTTCGGTGCAACAGGCACCTTTCTCAAGCCAAATGCATAAACAGATTAGAAAAACATACATTTATAGATGTATGTGTATCACTTTCGTTTCATGTGCAGCGCCATCTTGTGGGTGGAGCTGTGTCATTCTGAAGGGAGGGGTTAATGGTGATAGGTTAGGTAGGTCACATGATTTTTTCCCTCCGATGACATGGCCTCGTTGCTCGGGCGTGCCATGTGGTGTCCATGGTGACGTACTACATCGTAGTGGAGGTTTGGTTTCTAGATGACGCGGTCACGCTGTTAGGGCGCGCCGCATCATGACAAAGGTCCCATGACCTGATGACGTGGTCGCGTTCGTGTGTGACGCGTCATATTGGGGATCTTGTGACTAAGTGACGTGGTGGCACTGTTCATGCGCGCCGCGTCATATCGGAGGACCCGTGACCTGATGACGCGGTCATGATGTTCGTGCGTACCGCGTCATACTAGAGGTCACATGACTAACTTGGTGATGCAATCGCGTTGTTCATGCGCAGTGCGTCGTACTGAGAATAAGCAGTTAAGCCCCGTTATTATAGGGGCGGGGCTAAAAACCATTGTTTCATTTTCATCAGTTAAGCTAAGTGTAGATGATATAAAATAGTAGTAAGAGGAATACACGGTTCCCGGAGTAAAAGGCCCTAAGTGCATAATAATAATTGGTGTATAAAACATAAATATAAATATAGTAAGAGCGTGTGGTCTGAGAATCATAAAAAACAGTTCATATTAAATTCACAATACCATCCAGTGATGTGGTAATTGATGGGAGCTTTTGGATGGTGTGTAAAACATAAACATTCTAAAATTACATGATTTAAGCATCACATAAAACATCCATGAAGTCTAAGATTCATAATAACATACGGTGATTATAATGTAAAATGAATAAAAAAGTACAAATAAAGTCTAAAATGTGTAATATTATACGATGATGGGTATAAATATACAGCCCATTAAAGGTTCCTATAAGTGCCGAGTGACGAGGTGCAAATGTTGTGTGGCTATCGTTAATGGTAGAAAAGAAGTCCAACTACCCGAAACCGGAAAAAAGCACATGATAAAGTGCTTAATGGCATGCAGCACAAGTTACGTCATTTACTTACTTGAATGGCCTTGTGGTTTAAAATATATAGGCCGCACAATGAATGCTCTAAGAATACGTTTAAATAAACATAGGAACAATATCATCAAAGGCTTTGAAAAACACAGCGTCTCACGGCACTTCAAATTGATGCATAATAGGGACCCAACGGGGCTCAAAATAACACCCATAGAAACTATCAAACCAGGTCTCTTGTCTTTATTAAAAAGAGGAGAGATGTATTGGATTTTTAACATGCAAACATTAATCCCTCAAGGGCTCAACGAGGTACTGGAAAAGAATTTTTAAAGAATTTCTTTCTTTTATTCCTGACAGCTAAGCTGATATATGGGCAGCGATAATTGCTGGGGATAATGGTATACAATTAACAGAGTGTTTCATAATTCATTTATTTATTCTTTATATATCTTTACATCATTACTGCATGCCATTATAAATTCTAGATCTTCCTGTTTATTCACAATTTTATATTTATATTTATCATAATCATCATACGGTTCTATGAATTTTTGATCTTGACAAGATTAATTCTTCATTAAGCAATTTCTTACTTGATCACCTTAGGCAAGCAAAACTGGTTTGTTTTCTCCTCAGTAATATATATCTTCAGTACTTGCTTGCAGTCAATCAGTCCATCAGCTGTACTCTCAGCAGCTTACACTTCAGGCTATTACACTTTGGCTGTCATTGCTGGAAGAGAAAGAAGGTATGTTATACTTAGACCTCATCGGTATGCACGGATTCAGCTGCTAAATCCCGCAGCGGAATCCGCCCGGGTCTGCAGACATGGGCATTAAAAGACAGGTTCTTACCTCTCCGGATCCAGTCCGGGTCTACTCCGTCGCACCGGATCTCCTTTCTTCAGCACAGCGGATGCATCCGGGCGTGCCGGCTGACGCACCTGGTGCATGCTCAGTGCCTTTATTTTTTCTTTTATGTCCTGCTTTCCCGCAGATCTGCTGCACATCTGCTGTGACAGCTGCAGGTGTGTCGTGGCAGGGACGGCCTCTAATGGAAGGCATCCCTGCGGGATCTGCAGGTAAAAAGAGGATACTGTGAATTTATTTCTGAGTGTAGAGGGCACACATAAAATCCGCTGCTGTGCATAGAGAGGAATCTCCACACACATCAATGGGCACATTGAGCAGCGGATCACATGCGTCTGTTGACAAGTGCGGAATCCGCTGCTCAATTTTCCCTGTGTGCATGAGGCCTTACTGTTACTTATTACACTAATGTGTTATTGTACAATGTGAGATGTGTTGGACATCGTGTCTGTAGAGCAGCGAGTTTGTAACTTCAGTTCCCCACATTGTTGTTTTGTTTTGCAATAAATGCAATACATTGATGTTCTGCAGGAAGAAATGTCTTTTGCCTTTAAGCAGAACCACAATGTATTATTAATGTAAAAAAAGGATCTTAAAAAAAATACACAGAATCTATTGTTGCAACAGGCCAGACCTAGGAGGGGTTAAGCAGTGACGGAAACTAAGATGGTAGTCACGGTGGCTCTGCTCCTCCTGGCAAGGTGGTAACCGTGGTTTGGATGGCATACTACATAGTGGCAAATTTTGGCAGTTCTCACTGTGTGCTGCCTGCAGGGTCGGGCAAGGTAAGATGTGACACTCCAGTTGGGCACTACCCGCGGGGGTGGGTATAGAAAGAAGTTGTTTTGTCCTGAGACCAGTCTGTGTACAGGTAGGGACGCATTCTGAACAAAATAATAAGTACAAAAAAGTGGAAAATTAAACAAAAATGTGGGATTAGCCTCTGTCCTGCCTGAAGTGCTTAGTGTGGTCCCTCAGTGCAGATGTTGAAGATGGAATTGATGGTGGGAAGTGACTCCAGGAGTCTGGTGGCACAGTAAACCAAAACTGTTTTATTCTTCAAGAGCAGATTAGAGACAAACTTGTTGCATACAGTCCACACTGACAAACCATAGTAGAAACAGGTACAGGCGTTAATTATTTCTTTAGATCCTCAGGGATGTCATACAGGGAAATACATTTATCCTATGCTCCTTGCATTTTTGCTCTGTTTCCGGGCTGAGCCTGACTCTGACCGACTTGCTTTCCTTTCAGCTTGGTGTTGTTACGTGTGCTGCTGAGACATGTTGTACTATGGTGATTCCAGCAGCACAGCACTCTCAGGGTTAATTATTGAGCTGGCTGGGTGTGGTACTTTCTGCTAGCCAATCCCCTGGATCTGTGCTCACATATAAACCCAGCTCCTGGTCAGTCTGTATGGCCACTAAGGTGAGCAGTCATGAATGCTTGTCTGGTGAGGTTTGCAGTGTGATCTGGTTTATGTCCGTTTGTACGTTTAAATTCTGTCAGTTTTGTGTTAGTGTGCTGTGTGTCCTGCAATCTGTGTTGTTTCCTGTTGCAGCTTGCGGTGTGAACAGTGTCCGGTTTTGCTGGACTCCTGGTTAGTGTAGGGACTAGCAATATAACCAGGAGCCGTGAAGTGGCCTGCTAGCTTACAACTTCTTGTACAAAATGTCAACCAATACCTGGTATTTATATTCAGCTTCCAATCTGTTACTAGTGGTTGCATGTTGTATGCAGTGTATTCTGGGTCTGTCATGTGGCATGTGAATGTATCCTGTTCTGGTGCGTGGCTCCTAGGATCAGCTAGGGCCCAGATCCGAAGACCGCTGGGCTGCCCTTTTTGGGGTAATGTCCCCGCTCAGGTAGGGCCTCTCTCATTCCTCCTTGTAGCACAGGGTCTGTTGCCTGAAACTGGTGTGAGTCCCGTGTGACCCAGGTGATACCCGTGTGCGTCCCTTTTGGTCACGATCGTGTGGGTTCCGTGCTTTGCCTGCCCACACGATCGTAACATAATGCACCCCCTATTGTAAGTGCGGGGGCATTATTTTATATGTTGATTCTGAGTATGTTATGCAACTGTATGTTGTGCTACATGTTTGTTAGTATGCATATGTTATATTAGTTATGTTGTGCAACATCTATGTGGTATGCATTATGTTGTATGTTATATGTTCATATGCGAACAGGGACTGGTCCAGTGTCTGTGCAGGTGGCCAGACATCAGGTGTGGATAGTCATGTTCTGAGGATGTTGTGTGTGTGTGTGTGTGTGTGTGTGTGAACAGTGACTAGTCCAGTGTCTGGGCAGGTGGCCAGACATCAGGTGTGGATAGTTATGTTCTGAGGATGTTGGTATTCATATGTATGGTAGACACTCTGTGTTGTAGTGTCTATTGCATGCAGTTGTTGGAGCAAGTTTCCCCGTACTTCCCCACAGATGGTTTGGACACCTGCTGTTCCTTCCCTTCCTGGCGTTCTGGGGTGATGCACTCAGTAGGTGTGGTACTGTGACCGCGCAAGTGTAGCCACTCGCAGGTTTCTCCTGTCCCTTGGCAGGTGCGGCCTCCGAACATCTGATTTTTGTGTGCGTGGTGCGAGCTGGTGACGCCGGCCACAATTTTCCTTATAGCCAGATAGGTGTTCTGGTGGTCCTTCCCCTTGTACGGTGGGTATGGTGGCTCCATATAACTTTGGTGGCATGCATGTTTTGTCTGAGTTCCATCTCAGTCTGTATTCCTGTTCCGGTGTCCGTTTTGTGGTGAGGTGTGCCCTGCGGACGTAATTTGTTGTAGACCCCTGTGTGGGAGGTACCAGGGCGTACTTCCTCTGCTGACAGGCTGGCGTCCGCATCAGGTCCGTAGTGATAAGTGCTGTTCACGCTATGTCAGTAGGGATGGTAGCCTTCTTTCCCTCTGGATTGTGCATATTCTATGCAGGCTACTGTTCGGTGGCCTTTTGGTATAAGGCGCAGTGGTCCTGCTTAGTTATTCCCTTACTCTCTCCCATTTTGTCATCTTTGCCTTGGTGTCAGGTCCTTTTTAGATAAATCCTGTACACGTGCGCGGTTTGGAGGAGTTGCATTATTTTTTTTTGGTTATACTTAAAGGGGAGGTACTGTTACGTGTGCTGCTGAGACATGTTGTACTATGGTGATTCCAGCAGCACAGCACTCTCAGGGTTAATTATTGAGCTTGCTGGGTGTGGTACTTTCTGCTAGCCAATCCCCTGGATCTGTGCTCACATATAAACCCAGATCCTGGTCAGTCTGTATGGCCACTAAGGTGAGCAGTCATGAATGCTTGTCTGGTGAGGTTTGCATTGTGATCTGGTTCATGTCCGTTTGTACGTTTAAATTCTGTCAGTTTTGTGTTAGCTTGCTGTGTGTCCTGCAATCTGTGTTGTGTCCTGTTGCAGCGTGCGGTGTGAACGGTGTCCGGTTCTGCTGGACTCCTGGTTAGTGTAGGGACTAGCAGTATAACCAGGAGCTGTGAAGTGGCCTGCTAGCTTACAACTTCTTGTACAAAATGTCAACCAATACCTGGTATTTATATTCAGCTTCCAATCTGTTACTAGTGGTTGCATGTTGTATGCAGTGTATTCTGGGTCTGTCATGTGAATGCATCCTGTTCTGGTGCGTGGCTCCTAGGATCAGCTAGGGCCCAGATCCGAAGACCGCTGGGCTGCCCTTATTGGGGCAATGTCCCGCCTTAGGTACGGCCTCTCTCATTCCTCCTTGTAGCACAGGGTCAGTAGCCTGAAACTGGTGTGAGTCTCGTGTGACCTTGGTGATACCCGTGTGCGTCCTCTTTGGTCACGATCGTGTGGGTTCCGTGCTTTGCCTGCCCACACGATCGTAACAGGTGTCTAGGAATGGCTGACTTAGATCTCTTTCTACTCTCCTCTTCCCTCTCCTCTGTTACTAAAACATTCTAAGTCTTGAGTACTCACACTTTAGATATTCAATTTCCACTGCACTGAATTTCTCCTTGTTCCTCCCCAGTCTCTACCTCAGGTTTGCCTGGACTGGACTCTTGGAAGACTATGAAAAAACACTTTAACTCTGCCCACTCCTCTCTTTTATACTCTCAAACTGGTTTAACATGTAATGGGGATCTAGGCTGCCAATCACAGACTCTCTACTCTTTGCTAAGCCTGGCTAAACACTCCCCTGACTGTTCCTAGGTGACCTGTAAGCCTCAGGGGCTGGAGAATATTGCCAGAACATATATTACAGTGGAGAAATATGAACACATAACATCATAACTTCACACACTTATTATACATCACATTAGGACCTGATTGGAAGGCTACAGTTGGCACAGAAAGTGCTGGAGTGCCCAACTCCGGAGTACTACAGTTCATCAGTTCACAACTTTATACTCTACAACACATTTTACTTCTGCCTTTTTTTAAAGTCTGAATATCAATCTTAAATTTTTTACTCATCTAATCAATCAGAATTTATCTTTCTTTCCAGCTAACTATGAAGATCTTTGTGAAAACTCTTACTGGAAAGAACATCACCCTTGAGGTGGAGCCCAGTGATACTATTGCAAGTGTAAAAGACAAGATACAAGTCATAGAGGGTATCCCAACCGATCAGCAGAGAATGATGTTTGCTGATAGGGAGCTTGACATTGCAAAAACCCTACATGATTACAACATCTTGAGGGGATCAACACTTCGCATTTATCTTCCTCTGAGATTTTATATATCTATCAACATGGAAATCCCAAAGAAAAAGACCATGACCCTTGAGGTTTTGACTAGTGACACTATCAAGGATGTAAAAGCCAAGATCCAAGACAAAGAGGGCATCCCAGCAGATCAGCAGAGATTGAAGTTTAATGATCGGGAGCTTGACAATGAACATACACTAAATCACTACAACATCCAGGATAAAGCAACACTGTACCTTACTAAGCATGAATAATGTCAATATACATATGGATGTCGGCATCAATGGTTTGCATTTGTAACATTCACTCTCACTATATTGGGTTAAGCGCTCCTATGGGTTTTCTGAAGCTACCAGACCATATGTTATCTTAAGCGTTTGAATAAAAGTCTTATTTTAAAAAATCCTTAATTTATATCTCATTCCTTACAATGAATCATTTTAATATGCTATATGTAGTAAAGTCTTGTACTATCTAGAAGATGATATATTTCTGATTACAATGAAATCTCTCCTTTTTGGGTAAAGTGATTCTAATTTTGAGGTTCACGTTTCCAGGAGTCGTTAAATGGACCTTCATGAACTTCTCACTATCTCTACATTTTAAAAGGCTTCTATATATAGCGGTAAAACACTTTATTGATTTTTTAATGACTATTCACCACCAAAGCACATGGAAAACTTGTGTTTTCCTAATGAAATTAGGCCGCCTGCACACGGGCGGAAATCCCGCGGGAAATACCGGTATTACCGGTAATACGCGGTATTTCCCGCGGGATTTCCGCCACTGAAAGTTTGCATAGGAGTGCATTACAATACGCACTCCTATGCAGACGGCCGCGGTTTGGCCGCGCGAAATCTCGCGCGGCAAACAAACCGCGGCATGTCCTATTTTTGTGCGGGGCACGCACTCACCCGGCCGCCGGCTCCGGTCTGCGCATGTGCCGGCTGCGCCGCAGCCGGCACATGAAAGAGCCGGGGCCGCCAGGCGCGGGTGAGTACACGCTCGTCCCTGCAGGCTCTCGGGTCAGGTCCCGCGGCGAGAATTCTCGCTGCCGGATCCGACCCGCTCGTCTGCAGGCGGCCTTAATAATATATAGAGTAATTCAAATGATCTTCCCAACCTGAAACCCCCATAACTCCCATTTAATGACATTCAGATACATAGATTTGTTATCAATGGAAACAAAAAGGTAACATTTTTTGTTTAGCGAAACTGTTTAACAGTAAGACCATCCCTTGTTACCTGTAGCAACCAATCACAGCGCAGATTTCATTTCTCAAAGTGCCGAGGTTAATTTAAAGCTGCTCTGTGATTGGTTGCTATGGGTAACAAGAAGGGTCTTACTGTTAAACAGTTGTGTGTCCTTGATTTTCATGTCTGCATTCAAGCGGCCGAGAACATTTTTTGCGTTGAGAGATGCACAAATCTTGAATGAATATGAACCCAATTCTTTTGAATGCAGTCATATACATAAGTGATTTTTTTTTTCCCCCCGCATTGCATCAAGTTGCAAGAAAAAATTGAAGCATGTCCTATCTTTGGGCGTTTCCTCAGAACGCCTCACCCATTGTCTTCAATGGGGATGGAAAACACATCGCACAGCTTGTATGAGGTGAAGTTTCGCTTCTAAAAAAAGCTATGAAAAACACTTGCCGATCCGCTGACGCAGCTGAAAGCTGCCCTGGAGGATTGCAACTTTACTGAAGGGATGGGAGGCGTTTTTGACAGGATAATGCCTTGCATCCCCCAAGTAACAAGCACGCTGGAGAGCGTGATATCAGCCGGGCTTTACAGTCCAATATCACGTTTGCTCGCGTGAAACTAACCTCAGTCTATTAGTGTGCAACAGCATTTTTTTATTGAAGTTTGGGGAAGATCTACCCAGTGGACGTTCAATTTGTAAGCGGTACTCCAATTTTAAGGAAAAAGGTTGCATCTATAACTAAAAATCATGTGTCTGTCCACCAGTAAGCGTGGAAACAGTAGAGCGTGTCCGCCTACGTTTCACACAAAGTCCTCAGAGAACCACCGTCAGAGCAAGCAGAGAATTGGACGTCCTGCAGCTGATTGTGGAAGATTCTGCATAAATGTTTCCGCTGCTATCCCTACTGATTGCAATTGTTACCAGCCTTGAAACTGGACAGCAAAGTGAGGTGACATTCTTTCTGTGAGAGCATGCAAACTCTGATGGAATCTTCAGTATCCAGTGATGCAGCCACCTTCCATCTTTCGGGCACAGTTAACAAATGTAATGTCATAATCTGGGGGAGGGAAAACCCACTTGTCTTCGTGGAACATATGAGCGACTCCCCCAAGGTGAGTGTGATTTGCGCTATGACCTGTAGGAAAGTGTACGCCCCTTCTTTTTCCATGGGAAAACAATCATAGGGATTTTGTACTTGGACATTCTACATATATGGCTTCTGCCGCAGCTGGAACAGGAAATCCCACGTTTCACCTTCGAACACAATAAAGTTGAAAGTGAGCTCAATAGGCGAATACCCAACAGATCAATTTGCCATCCCGTCACGACGACTTGCCTTGTGATTTTTTTTTTTCTTTGGGGGAGTGTTAAAGATAGTCTACATGCTCCCCATACCACCAACTATGGATGATCTGTAAGTACACATCACAGAAGCCATTACCTGCTGAGCGTGGTGCTCATGTGCTGCACGGACGTGACATAATAAGCAGCCAGATGTTTTCTTAGTGGGTTTTTGTTTTCCCTTGCAGGGTCATGGTTCCCATTGAGGCATTATCCAACCAGCTTGGGTCTCTGGCTATTGAGGTTGCTGAAGTGAAGCAACAATGCTTAGGTGGTATGGCTTTAGTTAGCGATTGCGAACCTAAGCTGGATCTACCAGATCAGTTTTCTGGTAAAAGGCAGGAGTTTTTTGCATTCAAAGAATCCTGCAAGTTATACTTTAAACTGCGCCCTGTTTCTTCTGGTGATGAGCCTCAGAGGATAGGGCTGGTAATCTCCAGGTTGCAGGGAGATCCCCAGGCTTGGGCGTCTTCATTGCCTCCCAACTCTGAGGCTTTGTCGTCGGTCAGCTTTGGGCCTGATCTACAATTACCTTAAGGCCTTAGTCAGACGGGCGTTTTTTCGCGCGATTTGCGCATGCACATGCGTCCGGCGATTTTATAAAACCATTGCTTTGCAATGGTATCGGACACATGAGCGCTTTTTATGCTCTCGTCCGATAAATTACACAGGTCTGCAAAAAAACTTTTTTAAAAATTGTTTTGATTTTGTTAAATCATCTTTATGTAGTTTTTTGCACAGATTTAAAAAATGACATGGGTATGTTTCTATCACGTAAGGCTTGCCTACAAAATAAAGTTGAAGTATTTGGAAAAAATACAAAAAACTGAAAATTTTGTATTTGTTTTTATTATTTTAACATGAAGTAAGAGCAAAAAAACAACAACAATACCTAGCTAAAATACGCATAATAGTGATACACATGTGTTGCAAAGTTATTATAAGTCTTTGTAAAAACGTTTTCTTTTTCCATCAAAGCTTCTTTTGGTACTTTTTCGGCTGTGTTCTTGTGAATTTTCCCTTTTTAACATCCAACAGTAGTCTGCCATCATGTTGACATTCCATCGACCTTGGTATCTGCGCTCCATTTCTTTTAGATCTTGATGGAAACGTTCTCCTTGTTCCTCACTTACAGCCCCAAGATTTTCTGGAAAGTAGTCCAGATGTAAGTGAAGGAAATGGACTTTGACACTCATGTTGCAGCCCAAGATTTTGTAGTTTTGTAACAATTCAGCAACCAAAGTTTTGTAGTTTGGGTCTTTTTTATTTCCAAGAAAGCCTGTTACAACAAGTTTAAATGAATTCCAGGCATTTTTTTCTTCCATTTCCATTTTAGTGACAAAGATTTCATCTTTTAAAAGTTTTCTTATGTCAGGCCCAACAAAGACTCCCTCTTTCAGCTTAGCATCTGATAGACCAGGAAACTCTTCACAAAGATACTTGAAACACTCTCCTTCTTTGTGTAATGCTTTCACAAACTTTTTCATTAGTCCCAATTTGATATGAAGTGGTGGAAGTAAGATCTTTTTAGGATCCACTAAACTTTGTCTTTCAACATTTTTAACTCCAGGAATAAGAGCCTTTCTGATTGGCCAGGTCTGCTTGACATAGTGCTGTTTCCTGTCACGGCTATCCCATTCACAGAGGAAACATGGAAACTTTGTGTAACCACTTTGTTGACCTAGTAACATGGAAATAACTTTCAAATCCCCACAAATGATCCATTTATGGTCAGAGTAGCAGAGCTTATTAAGAACAAACCCAAGATTTTCGTAGCATTCTTTCAAATGGACTGAGTGTCCAACAGGCACAGAAGCATATTGGTTACCATTGTGAAGAAGTACGGCTTTCAAACTCCTTTTTGACGAATCTATGAAAAGTCTCCATTCCTCTGGGTCATACGTTATGTAGAACATTTCCATGATTCCAGGTACATTGTTGCAGAAAACTAGTTCACCCTCTTGTGTAAAAAAAAGGACAAATTCCTTTTCTCTAAGTCGGTACCATGAAAATGAAACACCGGAGGCTAACATATGTCTTTCTTTAAGTCTAGACCCTAACACTTCCGCTGAATCCTTTGGTAGGCCCAGATCTCGTACTAAATTGTTCAAGTCTGATTGAGAGAAACGTTCAGCGTCATTGGTACCTGGATCATAGCTGTCATCATTATCGCTGCTACTATGTGACATTTGGAATAGGCAAGTCAGGTCCATGAGGAACAGGGCGAATAGCTGAACGTATGTTGGTTGGGTATGAAATGTCCTTCCTGTTTTTTAAATTGAAACCTTGCACTGAACAAGAACAAAAATAACAGTCATCACTGTGATTTTTAGGCTCTCTCCAAACCATGGGTACTCCAAAATGAAAAAATTTCTTCTTACCTTGAAACCATTGTCTCAGTTTTTCAACACACACAGAACACACTATATGGGGAGCCCAAGATTTATCTTGGTCCCCTAATTTCATACCAAAGTATGCAAAATACACCTTCTGAACAAAATTAGAAATGTTCCTTTGTTGCTTCTTGACAGTATAAGACCCTCAAATATAACAGAAACAGTTAGGAGAGTTGACACATCTTCTAGTAGTCATTTCTTCTAAATACCGTATCACAAAACTGTTTGATGCGTACACCACAGTGGCTGGCTCCACACTGAGTCACTGACTGCAGTCAAGGTCACGCCTAGCAGACAGTTTAGATTCGTTGTCGTACGCGTAGCGAACCTGAAAAACCCTGAAAATAAGAAAATTTCAGGTGAAATTTGTGACTTATCTAGGGGTGATGGAATTGTTTCACTATTTTTACCGTAATCAGCACAAAAAATACTGTTAAACCCACTAATTAAATATGCTACAATTTTTTCATCGCAGACCTGTGTTATAGAACAGAAATCGCAGATCGCACCTATCTGCGATCTGCGATTCCTGTTCTCTTCTCTATATGCGCTCAATGGGGCCGGCGGCAGCAGCGCAGACCCCATTGAGAGCATATACTAGACAAATCATTCTTCTCTGCCACAGCTTGAAAGCAATGGGCTGTCGGCGATCATGGGATGAATTTTCGGGAAGGGCTTGAATATATAAGCCCTTCCCTGCAATTCATCCAGAAATGTGTAAAAATAAAAAAAATATATATACTCACACGGTCCCGGCAGACGGAGTTCAGCCGCGGCCCGCGGCAGTTCTCTGAACTGCTCTCTGTAGTATTCAGCAGCCGGGGATTTAAAATCCCCACCTGCTGAATGAGCTGCCTCTGATTGGTCACAGCCTGACCAATCAGAGGCAGCTCTCACTCACACACATTCATGAATTCATGAATGGGTGAGTGAGTGCTGCGTCTGATTGGCTCAGCACAGGGGCCAATCAGTGGCAGCTCATTCAGCAGGCGGGGATTTTAAATCATGTTTAAATCAAACATTTCTGGATGAATTGCAGGGAAGGGCTTATATATTTAAGCCCTTCCCGAAAATTCATCCCGCGATCGCCCGCAGCGCATTGCTTTCAATGGAGCCAGCTATATTGCCTGCTCCATTGAATTCAATGCGCTGGACAGCTCTGGCCCGTTTCTATTGAAACGCAGCTAGGAGCAGTATTTTCGGGCGATTTTTCGGGCCCGGTCACGCGATTTGCGGATACGCATCCGTCATGCGATCCGCAAATCGCGGGAAAAAATGCCCGTGTGACTAAGGCCTCATAGAGTATCCCTGGCAGAGGGTAATGATAGAGGCCTATGTCAGGGGAAATCAGCTATTGAAGACTTTTGCACAGAATTTCGCCATTAGTCTAATGATTTACAGTGGAATGATCCCACATTGTGGAGTCAATTTTGCTTTGAGCTTTGTGACAAGATAAAAAAATCTCATGGTTTCACATCCCACACCTGGAACACTTGATGAGGCCATGTCCCTAGCCATACAGATTGGCTAGCGGTTAAGACAGTGGGCTAGTAAGCTATCCTTTGCCTCGGCCGTATAACCCGTGGAGCTTGGATATGGGGAAAGGGGGGAAGCGGGGGGGGGGGGCAGGGGAGGTCACTGTTTTTCTGTGGCCATAAAGGACACTTCATACAGGTATGTCCTTTTCGGGGGTCTCAGTCAGGAAACTAGCTGGTCTGAAGGTTAAATGGAAGTTCCCTTTGGGCTCGCAAATTGCATGGATATCATCCTCCAGGTTGGTTCTTCCCGCAGAGATTCTTATTGCTGGGGATAGTTGTCCAGTGACAATTTTTTTAGACAGTTGAGCTGGAGTCAATTTAATTCATTATGAGGTGGCCAAACGTCTAAGACTTGATATTAGACCCTTGGACTGCCTGATATCTGTGTCAGCCATTGATTCCACCCCACTGTCCCAGAGTGGGGAAATCTTTTGTTTCAGATGTTTGTTTAAAAATTGGGTTATTCCATACAGAAAGATTAGTGTTGTTTGTCATGGTAGTGTTGGGTTTGCCATGGCTGAAGTTGCACAACCCGGTGGGGGACTGGGAAAAAGGAGACGTGGTACAGTGGAATCCTTTCTGTAGAAAGAACTGCATGTCAGTCAATTCCTCTGCAGTACAAACTGAAGCGTTACCTGAATACATCAAGGATTTTGCTGACATTTTTTTCTAAGAAAGGAGCGGATAAGTTTCCACCTCAAAGGCAGGGGGATTGCACTATTGATCTCATTCCAGGTTGCAAGCTACCCAAGAATCACATGTATAATGCGTCAAGTCCAGAGAGGCAGACTCTCAAGGTGTATATCATGGACAGTTTAAAAAAGAGACACATACGCCAATCCAATTCGCCATTAGCTGCTGGTTTCTTTTTTGTCAAGAAGAAAGCAGGGGGTCTGCGACCATGTCTGGATTTTAGGGAACTCAACAAGATAACTAAGCGCAACCCTTATCCATCACGGCTCACTCCTGATTTGTTTAGCCAGTTGATGAGTGCCCGCTGGTTTTCTAAGCTGGATTGGGGGGGGGCATAATACTTGATACGGGTCAGAGAGGGGGATAAATGGAAGACAGCTTTCAATACTCCCAAAGGTGATTTTTGAAAATCTTGTGATGCCTTTCGGTTTAACTAATGCCCCCGCAGTATTTCAGGCTTTCATAAATGAAGTACTTCAGAAGTTCATTAGACGTTTTGTGTTGGTTTATTTGGATGACGTTGTTCTTTTTTACCCTGATTATGATTGTCATATTGTGCACATTCGACAGGTGTTGCAAGCTCTCCGTGAAAACTACCTATTTGCCCAGAGAGAAAAGTGTATTTTTGCAGTACTAGAGATTTCTTTTCTAGGGCATATTGTAACCCCAGAGGGATTTAAGATGGACCCGGGGAAGGTCCGAGCTGTTCTGGACTGGGTTCAATCTAAGAATTTGAAGGCTCTTCAAAGATTCTTGGGGGTTCACGAATTACTATCGTAAGTTTATACATGGTTTTTTGGAGAGGGTCAAACCTTTGACTGATATGATGAAAAGAGGGTGTTTTACTTCTGAATGGTCGCTAAAAGCAATTTATGCATTTGAGACTTTAAACAGGTGTTTTGCATCTGCCCCCATTCTTGTACAGCCAGACTCTTTAAGCCTTTTGTTGTTGAGGTGGACATTTCAGAATTGTTGGCCATTAAGTGGGCTTTTGAGGAATGGCGACATCTTCTGGAGGGAGCTCAACATAAGAATGAGCTCCCAATCACAAGAATTTGATTTATTTAGAATCAGCAAAAAGACTTAACCCTAAACTAGCTCGGTGGTCGTTGTTTTTCGCTCGGTTTGATTTTGTGTTCACATACCGACCTGGCAGTGGTAATATGAGGGCTGGTGCTCTCTCTAGGAGTTTTATTCCGGTGTTCTCAGTTGAATGCCCTGCACCCATCTTGTTGGAGGGGGTGGTGGTGTCCGCAGTGTCCCTGGATCTTGAGAAGCAGATCCATAAGGCACAAGATTTGGCGCCTGCTGGCTTGCCTAAAGACAAACGTTTGTTCTACTACATTTGATGTTTCAGGTACTTTTGGAAATGTATAGCTCTGTTCTGGCAGGTCATCCTGGCATCAATACTACTTATAAGTTAATAAGTTAAGGTTTTTGGTAGCCGTCTTTAAGACGTGATGTTTTTTGTTTTGTGTCTGCATGTGAGGTCTGTGCTAGAGCCAAATCGCCTTAGCATCTCCCTGCCGGGAAATTGTTGCCTCTGCCAGTACCGGAGAGACCCTGGACTGATCTGTCCATGGGTTTTATCATGGACTTACCTTCCCCTGAGGCAAACACAGTTATCTAGGTGGTGATTGATCGTTTCAGCAAGATGTGTCATTTTGTGGCTCTGCCCGGCCTACATAACGCTAAGAAATTGGCTAAGCTGTTCATAGCTCATGTTATTAGGTTACATGGAGTACCATCTAACATTGTCTCTGATCGAGGGGTGCAGTTTGTATTTGGCGTTTTGTGTGTCGCCAGTAAGGCATACAGCTGTCTTTTTTGTATGCTTACCATCCTGAGAAAAATAGCCAGACGAAGAAGTGTAATCAGAGTCTCGAGCAGTATCTGCGATGTTTTGTTTCGGAGAATCAGGATCACTGGTCTGGGTACTTACCTCTGGCCGAATTTGCTCTGAACAACAGATCTTTAGAGTCTACAGGCACATCTCCTTTCATTTACAATTATGGGTTCCATCCCTGTTCTGGTTAGCTTTCATGTGGGTGACTTGGTCTGGTTGTCCACAAGGAACATCAAGCTTAAACAACCATCTTTTAAGCTGGGTCCACAGCTTAATGATCCTTTTTAAGATCACTGAAAGCATTAACCCACTGTCTTTCAGATTGGAGATTCCCAGATCACTAAAAATCACTGATGTATTCCACAAGTCGTTACATAAGAAGGTGGTGAATTCCGGACTTGGAACTCCACCAGTGTTGGTTGATGGGAATCCGCAGTTCAAGGTCAGCCACATCATTGACTCTCGTCAGGAACTCGTTGCAGTATCTGGTGCATTGGCGGGGGCATGGTCCTGAGGAGAGGACATGGGTTCCAGCGGCTGAGGTCAACGCAGACCATTTAGCCTGGAATTTTCATAAGTGGAATCCTGGTAAACCAGGAGCTAAGGGTCCAGAGGCCCCTCCCAAGAGGGGAGGTACTGTCACAGCCTGTCGGTCGTGACAGCGTCATGGCGTGGTGGCCTCAACGCAGGCCCAGACCTGTCACCTTGTTATGCAGGACAAGGGCTAATGCACAATGTGCAGAGACTGCTGGGTGCTGTCTCTCTTTGCTGCATGGATACATTCTGGATTAGTTATGCCTGGGAGAAGGTTGGAGGGTTGTTTCCTTAACCCCTTAGTGATGGAGCTTTTTTGCTTTTTTCCATTTTCGTTTTTTCCTCCTCCCTTTTAAAAAATCGTAGCGCCTTTATTTATCCATCGACGTAGCTGTATGTGGGCTTGTTATTTGCGGGACGAGTTGTATTTTTCAATGGCACTATTTATTGTACCATATAATTTACTGAAAAACTTTTTAAAGAGAGAGAAATCGGAAAAAAAACAACATTCCACCATCTTTTGGGGCGTCCTGTTTCTACGGCGCACAAACTGCAACAAAAACGACCTGATATTTTTATTCTATGGGTCAGTACGATTACTACGATACGAAACTTATATAGTTTTTTTTTTTGCTGTAGCACTTGTATTTTTTTTTTAAAGATATTTAATTTTTTTCAATTATTTTCTGCGGTCATTTTGTGCGCGCAATAACTTTTTTATTTTTCTGTCGACGTAGTTGTGCAAGATCTCATTTTTTGCAGGATGTCCTGTAGTTTCCGATAGTATCAATTTGGAATACATACGACTTGTTGATCGCTTTTTATTGCATTTTTTCTGGAAGACAGGGTAACTAAAAAAGTGTATTTCTGGTGTTCTTTATTTTTTTTTTTGGACGACATTCACCGTGCAGGGGTAAATAATGCACTACTTTGATAGATCGGACTTTTACGGACGCGGCGATACCAAATACATATTTTTATTTTATGATTTAGATTTTTTAATAATTGATATGGCAAAAGGGGGGTGATTTAAACTTTTATAACTTTTTTTTTTTTTTACAATTTAAAAAACTTTATTGATCTTTTTTCTTACTTTACTTTGAAGTCCCCCTGGGGGACTTTAACATGCGATGCTTTGATCGCTCCTGCAGTATGACGTATAGCATTACATCATACTGCTTTTTTACAGGCAGTCTATCAAGCCACCCTGTGCGGATGGCTTGATAGGCAGTCTGCTAAGGCTGCCCTGGGGCCATTTATTAGGCCCCCAGCTGCCATGACACCTGCACGGCTCCCCCGATCTCACCGCGGGGGGGGGGGGGGCGTGCGGGACCCCCAAACAGCGTTCGGGGCATTTAAAGGGTTAATAGACGCGATGGGCCGAACGGCCGAGTGCGGCTATTGCCCGCGGGTGTCAGCTGTAATAAACAGCTGACACCCGCGCTGTATGGAGGGAGATAGCGGCGCTACCTCCCTCCATACACGTCCTGCAACAGCAGGACGTAGTTTTACGATAGCGCCGTCACTAAGGGGTTAATTACTCTGCCAGTCCTCAGGTGTGAAGTATCTTTATATTCTCACCCCTCCCTTTGCTCAATGCTGCTTATTCAGTTCCCTAGAGGGAAGGCTGGAGTTTGGTGTTCCCCTAGGCTGAGTGAATTGCTATGTATAGAGATAAGTGCTGTTGTTTGCTATCAGTTGTATTTTGGTTTCCCTTATTGTTATTGCTTTGCTGTGTCAGTTCATCTATCCAGTTGCTCCTGTAGGGACAACCAGGGCCCAGGAAGAAGACCGTGGGGCTGCCTTTATCAAGGGGATGACTTCGCTTCTAGGCAGGCACCCTTAACTCCCCTGCTAGGTTAGGACCAGTCTTCCTTCTCCCTGAAGTGGTGCTACCGTTGCTGTGCTTCTATTTCCCACAATGTGTACGTTGTCTCATGCCGAGTGTTGTACTTTTGTGTCGCACAGGCTTTACATACTGGTTTACTTACTCCTGTTGTGGTGTGCAGCAGTAGTTGTGAACGTCACCCTGTGTCCGTGCTGAGTGTGGTGCTCCTGTGCCGCAAGGACATGACATAACCAAACAGAACTCACATAAAGACAGAGAACTAAAGTCCCCAATGCCATCAGCCAGTGGAAAAAGCTAGATTCTTGGGCACAATAAGCATCTCAAGTAGATGGAAAGAGATCTTGATTCTTCTAAAAAGAGCTTTAGTCACATCTGCCTTGGAATACTTAGTTCAATTCTAGAGGTATCACCTACATAAAGATATTGATAAAGTGGATTCCCAGCAGAACAGTCTCAGCCATAAAGCATCAATAAAGACTGAAGGAATGTAATCCAAAATTGTGAACTCAGGAGCAAACGGGTATAACCTAAAGCAAGAGGGAGAAAAGGGAAACAATAGAAAGTATATTTAATCAAGATTTAAAGGCTTCATTTAGTAGAAAAACAGTGAGCCAGGATGGACGTAAATCCATTGTAGGGCACAGAAGATAGTTCAAGACAAAACCCATGAGAAATTGCTAAATAAGAACATAAAAGAGCAGATGAGATGGACCTCTTGGACTTTTTCTGCTGTCACAGTATTTCTTTGTTTCAACTACGTCAACCACCCTGTTGCCATCTGAATCTATATCCTCTCTTGTAACTGATAGCTTCAAAAACCCAATTAATAATTATCTTATCCTCAAACCCCCTTTCCTTCTCTGTCAGGAGCCATTCAATCCCTCTCTAATAATTATTTTCGATGTTTTGAGCATTTATGAGTTATGACTAGAGATGAGCGAACACCAAAATGCTCGGGTGTTCGTTATTCGAAACGAACTTCCCGCGATGTTCGAGGGTTCGTTTCGAATAACGAACCCCATTGAAGTCAATGGGCGACCAGAGCATTTTTGTATTTCGCCGATGCTCGCTAAGGTTTTCATGTGTGAAAATCTGGGCAATTCAAGAAAGTGATGGGAACGACACAGCAACGGATAGGGCAGGCGAGGGGCTACATGTTGGGCTGCATCTCAAGTTCACAGGTCCCACTATTAAGCCACAATACCGGCAAGAGTGCCCCCCCCCCCTCCCAACAACTTTTACTTCTGAAAAGCCCTCATTAGCATGGCATACCTTTGCTAAGCACCACACTACCTCCAACAAAGCACAATCACTGCCTGCATGACACTCCACTGACACTTCTGCTGGGTTACATGCTGCCCAACCGCCCCCCCTCCCCCCCACAGCGCACACCAAACTGTCCCTGGGCAGCCTTCAGCTGCCCTCATGCCACACCACGCTCATGTCTATTTAGAATTGCGTCTGCCATGACGAGGGACCGCAGGCACACACTGCAGAGGTTGGCACGGCTAGGCAGCGACCCTCTTTAAAAGTGGCGGGGCGATAGCCCACAATGCTGTACAGAAGCAATGAGAAATAGAATCCTGTGCCACCGCCATCAGGAGCTGCACACGTGGGCATAGCAATGGGGAACCTATGTGCCACACACTATTCATTCTGTCAAGGTGTCTGCATGCCCCAGTCAGACCGCGGTTTTTAATTCATAGACACAGGCAGGTACAACTCCCTATTGTGAAGTCCCTGTGGACCCACAGCATGGGTGGCTCCCTGGAACCCACCGGCGGTACACAGAAATATCCCATTGCATTGCCCAACACAGCTGAGGTAGTAATGTCGTGCTTAATGCAGGTGGGCTTCGGCCCACACTGCATGCCCCAGTCTGACTGGGGTCCTTTTCAAGTGTACAGATGTAGTAAAAACTCCGTGTGCACCTACAGCATGGGTGGGTGCCAGGAAGCCACCGGCGGTACATAGAAATATCCCATTGCATTGCCCAACACAGCTGAGGTAACGTCAGCTGTAATGCAGGTGGGCTAAAAATTCATTTGATTACACTGTAGGCGAGGGCCCACAAAAATTGCTGTATCAACAGTACTAATGTACATCAGAAAAATTGGCCATGGCCAGCCAAGAGGGCAGGTGAAACCCATTAATCGCTTTGGTTAATGTGGCTTAAGTGGTAACTAGGCCTGGAGGCAGCCCAGTGTAACGAAAAATTGGTTCAAGTTAAAGTTCCAAGGCTTTTAAGCGCATTGAAACTTTTCAAAAATTGTTCAGAAAAATTATTTGAGTGAGCCTTGTGGCCCTAAGAAAAATTGCCCGTTCAGCGTGATTACATGAGGTTTCAGGAGGAGGAGCAGGAGGAGGAGGAGGAGGAATATTATACACAGATTGATGAAGCAGAAATGTCCCCGTTTTGGATGGTGAGAGAGAACGTAGCTTCCATCCACGGGTGCAGCCTACGTATTGCTTACGTATCGCTGCTGTCCGCTGGTGGAGAACAGAAGTCTGGGGAAATCCAGCCTTTGTTCATCTTGATGAGTGTTAGCCTGTCGGCACTGTCGGTTGACAAGCGGCTACGCTTATCTGTGATGATTCCCCCAGCCGCACTAAACACCCTCTCCGACAAGACGCTAGCCGCAGGACAAGCAAGCACCTCCAGGGCATACAGCGCTAGTTCAGGCCACGTGTCCAGCTTCGACACCCAGTAGTTGTAGGTAGCAGAGGCGTCACGGAGGACGGTCGTGCGATCGGCTACGTACTCCCTCACCATCCTTTTACAGTGCTCCCGCCTTGACTGGGGAGCGGTGACACAGTCTTGCTGGGGAGCCATAAAGCTGTCCAGGGCCTTAAAGAGTGTTGCACTGCCTGTGCTGAACATGCTGCTCGATCTCCGCACCTCCCCTGCTACCTTGCCCTCGGTACTGCGCCTTCTGCCACTAACGCTGTCGGCTGGGAATTTTACCATCAGCTTGTCCGCAAGGGTCCTGTGGTATAGCAACACTCTCGAACCCCTTTCCTCTTCGGGAATGAGAGTGGGCAGGTTCTCCTTATAGCGTGGGTCGAGCAGTGTGTACACCCAGTAATCCGTTGTGGCCAGAATGCGTGCAACGCGAGGGTCACGAGAAAGGCATCCTAACATGAAGTCAGCCATGTGTGCCAGGGTACCAGTACGCAACACATGGCTGTCTTCACTAGGAAGATCACTTTCAGGATCCTCCTCCTCCTCCTCCTCCTCCTCCTCAGGACATACACGCTGAAAGGATGACAGGCAATCAGCCGGTGTACCGTCAGCAGCGGGCCAAGCTGTCTCTTCCCCCTCCTCCTCATGCTCCTCCTCCTCCTCCTCTACGCGCTGAGAAATAGACAGGAGGGTGCTCTGACTATCCAGCGACATACTGTCTTCCACCACCCCCGTTTCCGAGCGCAAAGCAGCTGCCTTTATGCTTTGCAGGGAATTTCTCAAGATGCATAGCAGAGGAATGGTGACGCTAATGATTGCAGCATCGCCGCTCACCACCTGGGTAGACTCCTCAAAATTACCAAGGACATGGCAGATGTCTGCTAACCAGGCCCACTCTTCTGAAAAGAATTGAGGAGGCTGACTCCCACTGCGCCGCCCATGTTGGAGTTGGAATTCGACTATAGCTCTACGCTGTTCATAGAGCCTGGCCAACATGTGGAGCGTAGAGTTCCACCGTGTGGGCACGTCGCACAGCAGTCGGTGCACTGGCAGCTTAAAGCGATGTTGCAGGGTGCGCAGGGTGGCAGCGTCCGTGTGGGACTTGCGGAAATGTGCGCAGAGCCGGCGCGCCTTTACGAGCAGGTCTGACAAGCGTGGGTAGCTTTTCAGAAAGCGCTGAACCACCAAATTAAAGACGTGGGCCAGGCATGGTACGTGCCTGAGGCTGCCGAGCTGCAGAGCCGCCACCAGGTTACGGCCGTTGTCACACACGACCATGCCCGGTTGGAGGCTCAGCGGCGCAAGCCAGCGGTCGGTCTGCTGTGTCAGACCCTGCAGCAGTTCGTGGGCCGTGTGCCTCTTATCTCCTAAGCTGAGTAGTTTCAGCACGGCCTGCTGACGCTTGCCCACCGCTGTGCTGCCACACCGCGCGACACCAACTGCTGGCGACATGCTGCTGCTAACACATCTTGATTGCGAGACAGAGGTTGCGGAGGAGGAGGAGAAGGAGGGTGCTTTAGTGGAGGAAGCATACACCTCCGCAGATACCACCACCGAGCTGGGGCCCGCAATTCTGGGGGTGGGTAGGACGTGAGCGGTCCCGGGCTCTGACTCTGTCCCAGCCTCCACTAAATTCACCCAATGTGCCGTCAGGGAGATGTAGTGGCCCTGCCCGCCTGTGCTTGTCCACGTGTCCGTAGTTAAGTGGACCTTGCCACTAACCGCATTGGTGAGGGCGCGTAAAATGTTGCGGGAGACGTGGTCGTGCAGGGCTGGGACGGCACATCGGGAAAAGTAGTGGCGACTGGGAACTGAGTAGCGCGGGGCCGCCGCCTCCATGATACTTTTGAAGGACTCCGTTTCCACAACCCTATACGGCAGCATCTCAAGGCTGATGAATTTTGCTATGCGGACGGTTAACGTTTGAGCGTGCGGGTGCGTGGCGGCGTACTTGCGCTTGCGCTCCAACAGTTGCGCAAGCGACGGCTGGACGGTGCGCTGAACTACACTGGTGGATGGGGCCGAGGACAGCGGAGGTGAGGGTGTGGGTGCAGGCCAGGAGACGGTAGTGCCTGTGTCCTGAGAGGGGGGTTGCATCTCAGTGGCAGGTTGGGGCACAGGGGGAGAGGCAGGGGTGCAAACCGGAGGCGGTGAGCGGCCTTCGTCCCACCTTGTGGGGTGCTTGGCCATCATATGTCTGCACATGGTGGTGGTGGTGAGGCTGTTGGTGTTGGCTCCCCGGCTGAGCTTTGCGCGACAAAGGTTGCACACCACTGTTCGTCGGTCGTCAGGCGTCTCTGTGAAAAACTGCCAGACCTTAGAGCACCTCGGCCTCTGCAGGGTGGCATGGCGCGAGAGTGCGCTTTGGGAAACAGTTGGTGGATTATTCGGTCTGGCCCTGCCTCTACCCCTGGTCACCGCACTGCCTCTTGCAACCTGCCCTGCTGCTGCCCGTGCCTCCCCCTCTGAAGACCTGTCCTGTGTAGGCGTTGCACACCAGGTGGGGTCAGTCACCTCATCGTCCTGCTGCTCTTCCTCCGAATCCTCTGTGCGCTGCTCCCTCGGACTTACTGCCCTTACTACTACCTCACCGATAGACAACTGTGTCTCATCGTCATCGTCCTCCTCACACACAGAAAGTTCTTGAGACAGTTGGCGGAAGTCCCCAGCCTCTTCCCCCGGACCCCGGGAACTTTCGAATGGTTGGGCATCAGTGACGATAAACTCCTCTGGTGGGAGAGGAACCACTCCTGCCCAATCTAAGCAGGGGCCCGAGAACAGTTCCTGGGAGTGTTCCCGCTCCTGAGCAGGTGTCATTGTAGTGGAGTGAGGAGGCTGGGAGGAAGGAGGAGCAGCAGACAGAGGATTCGGATTTGCAGCAGTGGACGGCGCAGAACTGCGGGTGGACGATAGGTTGCTCGAAGCACTTTCTGCCATCCAGGACAGGACCTGCTCACACTGCTCATTTTCTAATAACCGTCTCCCGCGTGGACCCATTAATTGGGCGATGAATGTGGGGACGCCAGAAACGTGCCTCTCTCCTAATCGCGCAGCAGTCGGCTGCGACACACCTGGATCAGGAGCTCGGCCTGTGCCCACACCCTGACTTGGCCCTCCGCGTCCTCGGCCGCGTCCACGTCCTCTAGGCCTACCCCTACCCCTCAGCATGCTGTATTACCAGTGATTTGATTTCACAGGCAGGAAATAAATTGGCGCAAGACTGCAGGCCAAATATAATTTTTTCCCTTTTTTGAAAACGAAAGGCCCCACTGCCTCTATTGAATGAATAATCTAAGTTTAATAACTGTGCTGTGTCCCTGCTAATGTGTCACAGAACTTGAGGGTTGCAGAGTTATTAACTCTGGCAGAGCAGGTATTTTTTTTCCCAATTAAGGAAAGCAAATGGCGAAGCCAGCAGTAAACCGTAGCTGGGTGCGTCTGATTTTTAAACGTTGCACACGCAGCCGACACGTGTCCACAGCCCTTAGGACGGACAGAGGCAGGACAAATAGATTTCGTTTCCCTTTTTTTACACCAAAAGGACCCACTGCGTATATTCAATGAATAATCTAAGTTTAATAACTGTGCTGTGTCCCTGCTAATGTGTCACAGAACTTGAGGGTAGCAGAGTTATTAACTCTGGCAGAGCAGGTATTTTTTTCCCAATTAAGGAAAGCAAATGGCGAAGCCAGCAGTAAACCGTAGCTGGGTGCGTCTGATTTTTTAACGTTGTACACGCAGCTCACACGTGTCCACAGCCCTTAGGATGGACAGAGGCAGGACAAATAGATTTCGTTTCCCTTTTTTTACACCAAAAGGACCCACTGCATATATTCAATGAATAATCTAAGTTTAATAACTGTGCTGTGTCCCTGCTAATGTGTCACAGAACTTGAGGGTAGCAGAGTTATTAACTCTGGCAGAGCAGGTATTTTTTTCCCAATTAAGGAAAGCAAATGGCGAAGCCACCAGTAAACCGTAGCTGGGTGCGTCTGATTTTTTAACATTGTACACGCAGCTCACACATGTCCACAGCCCTTAGGACGGACAGAGGCAGGACAAATAGATTTTGTTTCCCTTTTTTTACACCAAAAGGACCCACTGCGTATATTGAATGAATAATCTAAGTTTAATAACTGTGCTGTGTCCCTGCTAATGTGTCACAGAACTTGAGGGTAGCAGAGTTAATAACTCTGGCAGAGCTGGTATTTTTTTCCCAATTAAGGAAAGCAAATGGCGAAGCCAGCAGTAAACCGTAGCTGGGTGCGTCTGATTTTTTAATGTTGTACACGCAGCTCACACGTGTCCACAGCCCTTAGGACGGACAGAGGCAGGACAAATAGTTTTCGTTTCCCTTTTCTTACACCAAAAGGACCCACTGCGTATATTCAATGAATAATAACTGTGTTGTGGCCCTGCCTACACAATTCTTTCCCTGTAGTATCAATGGAGGGTGGAATGCTCTGCAGAGGCGATTTTGAGAAAAAAAAAATATGCAGCACAGCTAACAGCAGCCTGGACAGTACTGCACACGGATAAATATGGCCCTAGAAAGGACCGTTGAGGTTCTTGAAGGCTACACTCACTCCTAACACTCTCCCTGCCTATGCAACACTTCTGTCCCTAATGCCGGGTGCAACGCTCTGCAGAGGCGATTTTGAGAAAGAAAAAAAAAAGGCACTGCTAACAGCAGCCAACACACAGCTATCAGTGGCCCTAATAAGGACCTTTGGGGTTCTTGAAGCCTACACTAACTGCTATTTCTCTCCCTACAGCAGCTCCGGTACCAGCAGCACTGTCCCTCATCTAACTCACAAGGCATCTGAGGCGAGCCGCGGGAGGGGCCGACTTTTATATTCGGGTGACATCTTCCCAGCCACTCACAGCAGGGGGGTGGTATAGGGCTTGAACGTCACAGGGGGAAGTTGTAATGCCTTCCCTGTCTTTCAATTGGCCAGAAAAGCGCGCTAACGTCTCAGGGAAGGAAGTGAAAGTAACCCGAACACCGCATGGTGTTCGTTACGAATAACGAACATCCCGAACACCCTAATATTCGCACGAATATCAAGCTCGGACGAACACGTTCGCTCATCTCTAGTTATGACCCAGGAAAACGTAAAACCTGCCCTATGCTGCAACCTTACACTGGTAAGAACTGACTATTGTAGTGACATACTGTAGATGTAATAACTGTGTTATTGATGGTGATCATTATGTCTAGGGCCAGCTATAGAACAATCCCACTCAGTGTCAGATTTCTATCTGTGAAGGATTTCTTCATGCACTCTCTTCTGTTGCAGAACAGGTTCCAGAGCATTCAGAGGTATAATTATGTATTCATGTCTATGTATGTAAACTAGCTTTTACACCCCACCTAAACCTAAACTGAATTTAGACACTGCTCACCAAAATTATGGCACATACAGAACATAAACCTATAAGAAATCTTCATCTTTATTATATACATAGACTATATAATATAAAATGAATCCTAAAAAAGTTTAACAGTATACATACAAAATGTAGATGTACAGTTTTCTGTGCATAAATTGCCATGACTAAATCAAACCATAGCTCAGCAGCCTATCGAAACAAAGTCAATAGGCACATACAGAGAAATGTTCACCGCACTGTAGTTGTGCCCTAATGTGAATTTTGTGTGTTGCTTCGTCCGGGGGTATGGATAAAGTTAGATCCTCCCTTTATAACATAAGCAGTAACTAATCGCTATTCACTAGACGTACCTGTTCATAAGCCCATAGTCATGTATAGACAGCAGAATAAAAAAATTCTACAATTGGAAAATAAAACAGATTGGAAAAATGGAAAATGTTTCGCTATCTGGTTTTAATTATTACAAAAAATGTTGGTAATATAGTCCCTTTAATACCAGACTTATTAGGGTTAATCTTAAACTGATAGATTTTATGGAAGAGGTCAAATACAGATACAAATGCTGGAACAGAAATGTCTGGGTTAGAGGTATAAATAAGATCATCTGCAAAAGCTGCTGACAATAAATGTTTCAACTTTTCTGTATACCTATATTGTCTCATTCATTCTCTATCCCCTCTCTGGCATACTGGGCATCGAATGAAAGTGAAATATCACATGCCAACTGCTTAAATGATCAGAACAAGTGTGAGCAACTGTAGTGTAACTAGCACTATTCTAAAACTATCTGTAATAAACAGGAAATACAGAATGGATCCTTTATAAGAATTTCTCAGGATTTCTTCTGACAAACCACTAGATGGCATTTAAAACTAAGGCATGAGAAAATCTGAGACGGGTTGCTGCTTTCAAACACAGACTGATGAAAATGTTCCCCCATTCATCTCTCCCACATAACACTTGTGGCATTGTAAGACATTGACAAAATAAAACACAAGCAAATAACTCTTGGTAAATTAACCATTCTGTGTTGGAGGGTGGGGATAGTCAAAGCTTTATAAATATATTGGCATTGATTGTAAGTCAAGTAAACAGGTATAAAACACTGGCTTGTCTTGGAAGCGAAATGCCGTCTGAAGGTCCTCCAACAGGTAAGTCCGCCTTTTAAGAACAACTTCGCCATTTTGTTCACACTGACCACCAGCTGTGACTTGAAAAACATACCACACGGTTCACTGAAAACCAAAATACTATCAGAACTACTCATGAAGAAGCAAGCCTATAGAAAGAAGCAGCACCACACATTAAACCTATAACAGGAGGACGAGAGGACTACTGCTCTCCAAAGGGGCTCTTCGAGAAGAGGAGGGGCATGCAAGTCCCCTTCTAATATTATTAACGACCAGTGGGAGGGGGCAACAAGCTTAGAGAGTTCGGACAAACCATCCTGGGAGCAGGAAAAAGTAGGATAAACCCATCTCTTGGTAGGTGCCAACATACCGTATTTTTCGCTTTATAAGACGCATCGGATGATAAGACGCACCTGGGTTTTAGAGGAGGAAAATAGGAGAAAAATATTTTGAACTCCCCAGACCAGGCAGTGAGGGAGGTATCACAGGAGAAATAAACAGCAGTAGTACCGCCTCGGAATGAAGTATATACCACTAGGTCAACCTGTCATTCAGGATCCAGGAAAGCTGAGTATAAATGTAATGGTGATCTCATTACTTATCATCCAGCTTTCCAGGAGCCCTGAATTGGCATGTGGTATGCATGCTTGCATAACTCTGCAGTTGGCATTCAGGATCCTGGAAGAGCTGAGTGACAATGTAATGATTCCATTAGTTGTCTTCCAAATTTCCAGGAACCCTGCATGGCATGTATCATTATAGTTATGCATAACTCGGCACAAATATATACACAATGCAGGCAGCTCTTTCTCCCTCTGCCCCTCCCTCTCCCTCTCCTATGTAGCTTGCAGATGTGAGAGTGTCTGTATATACAGCTGACTGCTGAGGCAGGGGGGAGCAGCAGTTCCCTCTCACTAATCAGCTGTTGTATGGGTGCTCGTGTGGAGCGGACCTGCTATCTTTATCACACTGTCAGCAATATAGCAGGAGCTGCCTGCCTGTAATCAGCTGTTGTAGGGGCCGCTCTGCTCCCTGTTCCTCCCCCGCTCCCCAGCAATCAGCTGTCGTGCGGCCGCTCTGCTCCTGATCCTCCCCAGCCCCCAGCAATCAGCTGCTGTACGGGCCGCTCTGCTGCCTGCTCCTCCCCCGCCCCCAGCAATCAGCTGTTGTACGGGCCGCTCTGCTCCCTGCTCCTCCCCCGCCCTCAGCAATCAGCTGTTGTACGGGCTGCTCTGCTCCCTGCTCCTCCCCCGCCCCCAGCAATCAGCTGTTGTGCGGCCGCTCTGCTCTACTGCTGTGCCGGCTTTGTATGCAAACGGCCGGCAGCTCAGTTAGAAGGATTCGCGATCCTTTTCAGCTCCGGCCGGGTCTGATCTCGGCATGTTCGCTCTATAAGACGCACTGACTTTTTCACCCAACTTTATAGAGGGAAAAAGTGTGTCTTATAGAGCGAAAAATACGGTAACTACCATTGGGGGCGGTAACCCTACACAACCATGCATCAGTCAGGGGGCACCTGTCACTCCCAGTCAAGTTCCCTATTCACTGATGGATAGCCCCCCTTTTTCTTAGCATGACACCTAAGCAATCGATGGAATAAAAACCCAAACACATAACTCTTGTTAAATTAATCATTCTTTGTTCCAGGGTGGAAACGGTCACAGCTTTATAAATGTTTTGTCATTTATTGTAAGGCAAGCAGATAGGTGTAAAATCAGGTAAACAGGTATAAAAAGGTATAAAACATTGCTTTGTCTTGGAAGCGAAATGCCGGCCGAAGGTCTTCCAACAGGCAAGTCCATATTCGAAGTCAATGGAGGAGCCTGTGTAGTCCTACATGGTGCTCCAATTCCAACTCAAGAGAAACAATGCCTGCTCAATACCATGCTGCAAACAAGAGAAGAAAATTTGTAGCCTTGTTTTCCTAGGGGGCTTACTCTTTTTCTGCTGTTAACAATGGCGGTATCTGCTGGCTAAATCCAGTACTGCATGAGGTGACACGTTGGATAGGCTCCAACAGCAGAGAGTCTGGCAATATACAGTGAGAGAACCCCGATGGACATCTTCCAACATCAAAGCTGTACAGCCTTAAATCATAATGTCTTTAGATGTCAGACAGTGGATTGGAAAGGGTTAAACATTCGATTTTCATATGTATGAAAATCGTATGCTACGTTTTTAAGAAACTCATTTATCTCTGCATCACACGGGCAGCAGTAAGTGCAAACTTAAGACTGCGATATTGGACCACGATTCTTGGACTGATATCCCCCTCACCTGCGTGAGTGCATCATTAAATTAGCTGTTTGGTCCTTACTAGTGATGAGCGAGCGTACTCTAGTATCTCCCTCTCTCCCTCCCCCCCCCTTCCCCCCTGCCCACCGCCGCAACTCACCTGTCACCAACGGCGGCCCCCGAATCTTTTGGCACGAGCGGGCATGTACTCGAAAATGGCAATACTTGCTCGAGTATTTTGCCTTAATAAGTACGCTCGCTCATCTCTAGTCCTTAATATTGATGATCTATCAATCAGTGGAGATCCACCCCTGAAGATCCGAGCCCGCTCTTAGCGCTGGAAGTAGATAGCGCGGTCTGTTTAGCAGCGTCCTAGTTTGGTACTACAGGCATACTGGTATAGCATCTATTGAAGTCAATGGGAGCTGTGCCTGTAGTACCAAACCAGTCCACTGCAATTATGGACAGCACTATCCGCTTCCAGCATCATCTGCACTGACAGCAGGCCAAAGAATCAGCTGATCAGCTGAGTGGCAGACCCTTATTGATCAACTATTGATAACCCAGAACTGAGCACTAACGCAAGTGTGAATTCACCCCAAGCAGTGTAACGACACCAGCACTCATTCGTCTGGGTCTCACGCGGCTGTTACAGAATGTACTGTGGGCTGAACGATTGTTCATATGATCTAATCATTAGTCCCACATACTGTTTCATTGCCGTCAGCAGGACATCCCCGTTCATATAACAGGACATTCTACAGCCAATGGGGGAAGCATTAGTAGGCCCGGCATTTCCTGTGATGGGCTTAGTAAGATTTGCCCTGGCGCATTGAATACTTGAAAAGACGCACATCAAACAATCTCAGCTCCTTTGTGCGCCTTTTGAGAAATGTAAACCCATCCAGGCGTATATTTATGGTACAATTCATGCCAGTTAATTTCACGGATGGTATTGGTGACCCCGCCCCTTTCCGTCAGAACCCGCCTACTTTTCCAAAAAGTATTGGGCAAGTGCAGTAGGTTGCAATGCAGTGTGGCAATACCACATCTGTGGTCCTGTAATGTGTTCTGGCCAAAATCACTGCTTGCCATCAATGAAAATAATTATTCATTATGCCTAATCATGAGCTGATACAACACAACAGGAATTAAAGAGGTTGCCCAGTCATGAACTATTGATGGCCGATCCTCAGCATAGGCTAAAAGTAGTAATCTAGCAGGGGTCTGATGCTCGGGACCTCTGCTGATTTGTTGATCTCTGGGTTGGTGCGCTCGGACTCAGAGATGATTTCTGCAGGAAGCACACAGCTCCGTTCCCATTGCAGTGACTATGCTTAGTATTACAGGAAAAGTTCCCATTTACTTCAGATTTGACTTGGCCTGCAAAACCTGGTCACTGCCCTGAGAAAGGAGTCATCTGCTTACTGCAGAAATCAGTTCAGAGAGTATTTGATCAGCAGTGGTCTCAGCTAGCAGACCACCACTGACCTAACATTGATAACCTATCCTAATGAAAGGCCATCAATAGCTTACAATTGAATAACCCTTTTAAGAAAACTTCAGAAAGTTGCACAACTTTCCTTTATACACATTATAAAAAATGGACGGCACCTTCATGTACAGATAAGATGATGCTACATTTACGCTCTTGTTACCCTGCAAAGGTCAGAAGTGAGCACTATAGGAACAGGTGGTAACCTCAACCTATATACTGCATTGTGCCCATTGTAAGATACCGCTGGGGCTTCGGGAGCCAAATTTTGAAGTCATTTTAAATAAATACTCCGGGCAATGCCAACAGATCGGATTGCCTGCAGTGTGAGAAAACACTCCTCCCCCACAATCTTATCACATCTTTACTGATCGGTCTGCTCTGACTCCTTATAGGACCTTATAGCAAGGTCATGTTTCCCTGTGCGGAAACCTTTTTTGGCACCCCCCCTCAGTGATAGCACCTGGGGCGTCCCGCACTTGCTGCACCCCCCTTTCTACAACACTGCATCCAGAGACCCTGGAAAGTACTAAAAATCTGCTTTATTTTATAAATATCAGCCAGCATGCAGCTAATCCCAGTCAGCAGCTTCTGCCAGTAACAGCAGCCAGCGAGCAACTAACCCCGGTCAGCAGTATCAGCCAAACAGCTCGGACCTTCCCCGGGTCCATCTTAAATCCCTCTGGGGTTACAATATGCCCTAGAAAAGAAATCTCCAGTACTGCAAAAATACACTTTTCTCTCTTGGCCCTAGACTCCTGTAAAGCTGTTTTCTTAAAGGGGTTTTCATAGTTATTTTATATCACCGCATGCGAGAACAGAGCTGTCTGCTTCCTGCACACATCAGTGCAACGATCCGGCAATCTGCTGAGTTACTGCCTGCAGCGCCTGTTGATCTGCTAACCTGTAGAAGGGCCCTCAATAGTTTTACAATTGCACAACCCCTATAAGTAGCATCAGAAACATCAGGTAGCCACTTACCTCCTACCCTTGCTGAATCTGTAGGGATGCTTATGGGGCAGTTGTTGACGATCGCTGGCAGTCTATCACTAAGAGTATAATTATGTGTAAGGACAATTATAGGATCATCGTTGCCCTATTATACAGTTGCAAAAAAAAAGTAAGTGAACCCTTTGGAATTCTCTGCACTGGTTACTTATACAAGGTGGTCACAAATATAAACCGATAGAATGTAACTAATAACATACAGCTGTATCGCTCTTGCCTTTTACTGAGGAAACATTCACAGTGCAAGCAGAAAAAGTAAGTGAACCCTTGAATTTAATCCGCATATGGCAGCAATCATCACCACAAAACACTTCCATTAGCTGCAAATTGTCATGTGTCAGGATTGTAGCTGCCAATTTCTCTCATCTCTCCCCTTCGGGGATTATTGATCACTTAATGGTGACATCACCACAGGTCCTGTGAGCACACGGCGGCTGTCCGCTTCTGCTATTTTAGGACTTGTGACCAACTCCAATCCCTTTCACCTTATCATTGCACCACCAGATGCACTGGTGCTATAATTTCCTAATAATTAGTGTATGTATGGGTGTGTGTGAGTATATGTGTATATATGTGCGCATGTGTGTGCTAGTGTGTATGTGTGAGTGTATGTGTGTGTATGAGTGAGTATATGTGATATGTCGTGTCAGAAGGTGGGGGGGGGGGGCAGATGTTCTTACTGACTACATATGGACTGAGTGTAAAATAGTGCAAATACCGTAGAACTGACTGTGTGATCCAAACGTAGGAAGAGTTCTAGAACAGCAACCATATACATACAGCTATTGAGCATTGTGCATACACACAGAGTCACATAGTCACACACATACACTCACATGTACGGTCACAGACATACACTCACATGTACAGCTACACACATAGTCACGCACATACACTCGCATGTACAGCTACACACAGTCACACACATACACTCACATGTAGAGTCACAGACATACACTCACATGTACAGTCCCACACATACACTCACATTTACAGTAACACACATAGTCCTACACATACACTGACATGTACAGTCACCAACATAGTTACACACATACATTCATGTGTACAGTCACAGGCATATACTCCCATGTACAGTTACACACATTGTCACACACATACATTCACATGTACAGTCTGACACACAATCACACACATAACAAGCGGCATGGAGCTCCACCTACTGCTAGCAGTCAGTATGGAGCACTTCACACTGCCTGCGCCGCTGGCTGCCACCTCCTCAGAAGGGAGGGGAGGAGCCTCTGCAGGACCTTGATCACATGACTGTGATGTCATAGAAGGTCCTGGCTACACCCCGTGTGAACGGGTGAGGTAGGGAGGGGCAGCATATATCCCTATTCCACGCCCCCTCTACTCAAGCCAACCTAAACAACCAATCACCGTGAATCAGCCAACCCAAATAACCAATCACCGTGAATCAGCCAACCCAAATAACCCATCACCGTGAATCAGCCAATCCAAATAACCAATCACCGTGAATGAGGCAACCCAAATAACTCGGAGTGGAATTTAGTTATACGCAGACGGGCTGAAGAGCCACAGAGGCTGTCAGAGGAGGTGAACCCAGCTCTGTCCATCTATCAGCAGCCACAGCTTTTAGAGAACAGCAGCTCATCCAGACAGTGCGTAGCAAGGTCACCTGGTGTAGAATTGTTTTTTGTCACCCTCCTCAGGGATGGCACCTGGAGTGGCCCGCACCTGCCCCACCTCCCTTTCTATGCCACAGCCGTATGGTGCCTCCATATGGCACTGTATTGTCCCCTAGATGTAAAGTCAGAAAAATGCAAATGTGTTAAATGGGCTCTTCATTTTTATATAGGTGTTGTATAGCGGATCCATGATATGGTTGTGCATGTGAGGCCGTAGAGCTTATTATTGACTGTTTTTTAAGCTGCCCATACACTTTAGATACTGTAACTAAGTTATAAAATAGGTGGCTTGGGTGGCTACCCAGGGCCCAAGCTTTTATGGTCGCCCAAACCCCCTTTCATCTTAAAAGAGAGTCCAGACACTACACACTAATGAATATTGCTTATTAGCCATGTCCTATTTCAGTTAAAGGTGTCTGGCAGTGATAGGCGGCGATGCACACAGGATGCCACAAACTCAGACACTAGTGAGGGATATCTAGGATCTAACTAGTCATATAAGTATATTCAAATATTTCTTTTATTTAGTTCTAAGAATAGCTCAGGAGATATCGAGCAGGAAATCCTGTGAAACATCAAGTTCCTAAATTTTATCTTGGGAGAAGTTTGTTGCCTCTTAGTCAATGAGTGATATTTATATGTGCAATGTTCTTCTCCAAAATAGCAACAATGATTTCCACAATTATTGTACTTTTGCACTAGTGTTCCGGTATGCTGTCATTTGTTCCCAAATAATTGCAGCAATACAATGTTCTGCACACCATCATGAGGATTCTTGTGCACGTGAAAGACCAAAATGAAAGACTAAAAACGTGGCACAACTTGGTACCACGTTTTTGGTAGTGCTAAATGCAAGCGCTAGCTGCACTACCTAAAAAAAATCAATACTTAGGTAGCTGGTGCCTTCCTGTTCCCAGCCGCTGTTTCCGGGAGCTCCGGTCAAGCTTCCGGGCACTTGTCATTGCCGACAGAGCATCTTTTGTTAGTGACGGGGTTTGAAGACCCCACCTCCAGCAAGAGACTGCTTTGATTGGTTCCTCGAGTGCTGGCTGAGCCATTTAGAGCCAGCGCTTGATGAACCAATCACAGCCATTCAATGAATAGCTGTGATTGGTGCATCCAGCGCTGGCTCTGATTGGCTGAGCTCGCAGTGCTCAGGGAATCAGAGCAATCTCTTGCTGGAAGCGAGGTCTTCAAACTCCGTCACTACCGTGTTTCCCCGAAGATATGACAATTATATAAATTTTTGCCCCTTAAACTCACCTGGTCCACAGTGTCCCAGTGCCTTGCGATGGTCTCCGGCGGCGCTGTGGCAAGCTGCAGTGTCTTCTGTGCTCACATATCAGTTTCTTTCTGGTAAACGGGGCTTTGAGTACTCCGTCTCCAGCAAAGCGAGTGCTGTGATTGGATCAAGCGCCAGCTAATCACAGCTGGCGCTTGATGAGCCAATCACAGCCATTCAGTGATGTCATTCACTGAATGGCTATGAATGATCGAGCACCGGCTGTGATTGGCTGGCGCTCAATCCAATCACAGCACTTGCTTTGCTGGAGGTGGGGTATTTAAAGCCCCACCACCAGAAATAAACTGATATGTCAACACGGAGGACACTACACGCGGGCCTGTACAGAGCATTTCACCTATACCATTCTCTGTGTGCAGTGCATTAAGCAGAGTTCTCATCGCTAAACAGTACGCTAATTTTTCCTGGGGCACCGCTGAGCATTTCACATCTACCGTTCTGTGTGTAGTGCATTAAGTGCATTAGGCAGAGTTCTCATCGCTAAACAGTACGCTAATTTTTCCTGGGCCTGTACAGAGCATTTCACATCTACCGTTATCTGTATGCAGTGCATTAGGCAGAGTTCTCATCGCTAAACTGTACACTAATTTTTTCTGGGCCAGTACAAAGCATTTCACATCTACCGTTATCTGTAGATCCAGATACACTCATTGCCTCTCTAGATATCGAGTCCCTATATAGCTCTATCCCCCATCAAGGAGGCCTGCAGGCAACTGAGTATTTCTTAAACAAAGAGGTCCTCTCTATCATATACACAACCAATGTGTCCTGGAATTTTTAGAGTTCGTACTGAGTCACAACTTTTTCCTGTTTGAAGCCAAGTACTTCCACCAGCTCAGGGGCACCGCGATGGGGACGCCATGTGCCCCATCGTATGCCAACCTGTACCTGGGCTGGTGGGAGGAACGGACTATCTTCAACAGTGATAACACCATTGGGTCCGAAAATATCATACTTTGGATACGCTACATAGACGATGTGCTATTATTCTGGAAAGGCCACATGGAGTCACTGGAAGTCTTCATTAACACTCTAAACCAAAACGATCTCAATCTCCGTATTACATCAGAGATTAATGCCACAACATTGCCATTCCTAGACTTACAAATACATAAAGATACAACTGGCCTTATTTCATCTTCCTTATACCGCAAATCCACAGCGACTAATAGTTTGCTGACCTGGAATAGTTTCCATCCGGTACCTCTTAACAGAGGTATTCCAAAAGGCCAGTTTCTTCGTATCCGGCGGAACTGTTCAGATGACCAGACTTTTTTTTTTTTTTTAAATCAGGTTTATTGACTTTTTTAGTTTTTACAGGTATTGAAACAGCACGAAAAATTCACATCTATTAAGTTATGCTAATAGCTGGAAGGTAAACCGAGGTTAAACGGGTAATATGCACATTCTTGTAGCAATAACAATAACTATGAGAATCTTGTGTTGTAAATTCGGAGCTCCCCCTCCTTCCCCCGAACTGGGTTGCCTGCGCATATAGGAGACGTGGGGGCTCCGCGGAAGGGGGAGGGTTTCGCCCAACTCCGTGTCTTCAATAATCCAGTCAAAAAATGAAAACCTTACCAGGCCCGGCAATGCCAGATCCTGGGTGTTGCTTAGGTGGAAGGGGAGGAGGGGTGGAGGGAAGTAGGGGGCGCCAGGGAAGGGGGGGGGGGAGGCAGGGGGGTGGGGAGGGTCGCCCGACGGCGAGGCCCAGGCGCTAAGTCTCCGCTAAGCTGTCGCTAGCCGTTACTCTCTCCCTTACCCACGGCTCCAGCAAGGCTTCTGCATCCGTGCAGCTTCCCTCATGCATCCGGTTTCCAACGTCCGGGGTCTGATGAACTCTCCTAGTCTCCCATGGTATCAGTGGGGGCTTCCTGGCTCACCACTCCCAGGGCTGCACCCCCCCTCAGGGCCGTTGGTCCAAGGAGGTTTGGGGTTGCTGCTGCTCCCTTCTCAGCTCCCTCCAGGGGTGCCATGTGAGGATAAAGTCTTCCTGTGTGTTCCTCGACCAGCTTGTTAGCTCCTCTAAATCACATATTAAATCCACCTTCTCTCTCCATTGGCTTAAGGAGGGAGGGGATTGTTGCAGCCAGTGGAGTGGGATTAAGGCTTTTGCAGCATCAAGAAGATGGGCAGCCAGTTTATGTTTGTGGGGATGAAAGTTTGTGGAGGGTCTCCACAGGAAGACCATGTCCGGCGTAATTTTGAAATTCGGGGAGAGTGTTCTCAAGTCACCTTCCACCTCTTCCCAAAAGGGGGTTATTTTCGGGCATTCCCACCAGATGTGGAGGTAAGATCCAACTTCGTTGTTGCATCTCCAGCACGTGTTATTGGACGCTAAATTGTAGTCTTTTAGCCATTGGGGGGTTTTGTACCACCTTGTGAGCAGCTTATAGTGGCTTTCCTGCATTAGGACACAGGGGGATAAGCCGTAAGCTGTTTTCAGAATGGATTGGGTTTCTTTTGTTGAGAGGGAGATTTTTAATTCCTTTTCCCACGAGCTTATGAAACTTGGTTTAGATATTCGGGGAGGGGTTATGTAGTTCCTCCGGATGTAAGAAATTTTTTGTTTTGCACCATTTGCCTCTGTTGTTTTTTCAAAGACGGTTTTTGGTCTGGCTGACCTAAATTTAGTCAGGAAGTCGTTTATTACCTTTTTGGTATGCGACACCTGGAGGAAGGAGAGATTAATATTTGGGGCCAACGTTGTTACGATGTCTTCAGTGGACTTATGGGACAGCATCTGTATGTCTTTGATCTTGACTCCTCTAAATTGTTTCCAGATACTTAGTGAACCCGGGTCGGGCTCCTTTCCTAGAAGTCTACCCAGACTTCTAATTGGTGTTAAGGGGGACGGGTCCGATGCTAGTTCTCCCTTGAATTTGTCCCATGTTTCACAGGGTCCTCTTATAAGCGGGTCAAAATTTTTTGCCCTGTATTGGGATTTCCTGGGGAACCACAAGTCCTCCACCAGAGACTCCCCGTAAGAGGCCGACGCTATTTCCTGCAGCAAAGGATCCCTAGTAGGGTGCGTTAGCTCCAGCCAGTAGTTGATCTGTACTGAATGGAAGTAGTCCTGGAAGTTCGGTAAATCTATTCCCCCCTCCGTTCTCCTCTTTGTCAATAGGTTATATGCAAGTCTGGGTTTCTTTTGCATCCAGACAAAACTCGTGCATAACGTACGCAGAGTTTTGAAGAACGAAATCAGGAGGTGTATAGGAATCATCCGTATTTTATAAAGTGCCACTGGAAGGATATATGCTTTTAAGATGTTCTTTCTCCCGAACCACGAGAGGGAGGGCAGGTCGCATGTTCTCAGCAGGCTTTTGAGTTGGCCAATAAGGGGCAGGAAGTTACGTGAGTAGAGGTCTCCTGTTCTCTTGGTCAATTTAACCCCCAGGTAGTCTACTTCTGATTCGGACCACTTGAAGGGTGAGCTGGATCTCAGCGGGCGGCACTGTGATTCCGGGATCGAGATGTTTAATATTATGGACTTGGCAAAGTTCACTTTAAAGTTTGACAGGAAGCCAAAATCCCGCAGTAGCGAGGTTAGTCTGGGTATGCTCCTCTCTGGTTTGGTAACCACAAACATTACATCGTCAGCAAAAGCTGCCGCATGCAAAGTGCTCGAGCTTATACGTAGACCCGCTATATTTGGGTCCTGTCTGACCCACTGCAAGAGGGGTTCCATAGTGAGGATAAAGAGCGTAGGGGAAAGTGGGCAGCCCTGACGTGTCCCGTTCCGGATCTCGAACGTAGGGGATAGTGTTTCATTAATTTTTAGCCTGGCGTGGGGTGCAGCATATAGGGATAGGATGGCCGAGATAAATGCTGGGGGAAATTTAAAGCGCACAAGTACTCTTTCCATAAAGATCCAGCTCACCCTATCAAAGGCCTTCTCGGCGTCAGTGCTAACGAGTGCCATCAGTATTTTCCGGTTACGTGCGTATTTGGAAGCATGCAGCAGTCTCAGGCAATTTTCTTTACCCTCCCTGCCCTTCACAAAGCCAGTTTGCTCCGGGTTTATCAGGTTTGGGATAAAGTCCCCTATTCTTTTGGCCAACAATTTAGCCCAGATCTTAACGTCAAGGTTAATGAGCGATATTGGCCTGAAACTACTGCATTGCTCGGGGTCTTTACCCTCTTTCTGAATAAGGGTGATATGTGCCTCTTGCGCCTGTCTGGCCAGAGGGGCCCCGTTCAATAGGGCGTTAAAGGTCTCTGTTAGCCGGGGTATCAGTTGCAGTTTGAAAATTTTATAATAGTTTAAAGATAAACCATCAGGACCTGGGCTTTTCCCCTGCGGGATAGAATCAATGACGTCCTCCACCTCCCTGCTCGTGATCGGGGACAAAAGTGTGGAAGCGTCTGTCTCATTGAGGTTTTGCAGGTCCAGCGACCTCAGGAATGCGTCAATTCTTTCCGGGGAGCTCTGGCTGGAGGAGAGGGGCTCTGAATCCTCTAGGTTATATAGCTGGGAGTAAAACTGGGTGAATTCTTTTGCAATGTCGTTTGTGGCGGACACTCTATTACCCTTTTCTGTTTTTATTGAGAGGATTGCGTTGCGGGTTTTAGTTTTTTTCAGCATTGCTGTTGTTATTTTACTCCCTCGGTTCCCGTGGGCATAGAAGGTCTGCTTAAGGTGCATGTGTTTTTTGATGAATTTTTCAGTAAGGCGTGAACGGAGTTGGTGTCTCAAGGAGGTTAATTCCTCAAGGTTATTTTTGGACTGGGAGAGTTTAGAGACACTTTCTAACCTTGCGATCTGAGTTAACAGAGAATCTATTTCTTTTTGTTTTTGTCGCTTTACTCTCGTGCCCAGCGCTATAAGTAGACCTCTTACGTAGGCCTTGTGTGCCTCCCACACCGTGGGGACCGCGACGCTGCCGTCCATGTTGTTCTTAAAGTACTCCTCCAGTGAGTCTCCAAGTTTGGTCTTGTCTTCCAAAGGAGCTAGGAGTGAATCGTTCAACCTCCATCTCCACTCCCCCTGGGTCACCTGTTGAATGTGGATATCTGTATATACCGGGGCGTGGTCCGAAACCGTGACCAGTCCCATGCGTGCTTTTTTCAGGTGTGGCACCAGGCTGGTAGAGACAAACAGGTAATCTAGTCTCTGGTAGGAAGAGTATATTGTTGAGAAGTGGGAGTAGTCCTTGACCGCAGGATGGAGGTATCTCCAGGCGTCTAAGACTCCCAGATCTTGTAGGGACCGCTGTAATTTTTTGAGTTTGAACTGAGAGATCTGGGAGCGCCCTGTTGAGGAGTCTAGAAGTGGATTTAAAGTAACGTTTAGGTCCCCTCCTAGAATTATCTGCCCTTCCGCGAAATGCTTAATGATCTCCAGCTGTTTGATCAGACAGGGTACTTGGTCGTTGTTAGGTGCGTGTAGGTTCGCAATAGTTAATTTGGTATTTTCCACTGTGCCTTTGATGACTAGGACCCTTCCCTCCTCGTCTGTGTATTTAGAATCTAATTTGAAGGGGATCGATTTGTGTAGGAGGGTGGCTACCCCTTTGGAGGCCGAGCTTGGGTGGTTGTTATGGAAGTGCTGTTGAAGGCCCAGCCCCGGGAGCGGGAAGTGTCTATCTTTTTTATAATGCGTCTCTTGGAGTAGGAGAATTTTAGGTTTAATTTGTTTTAATAGGTGGGCTATGTTGTGCCTCTTACCTGGCGAGTTCAGACCCCGGACGTTGAAAGTCGCAAAGCGCACCGGCGCAATACTCCCACCGGGTACCTGCTTGCAGGTCTAGCCTATTGGAAGAATGAGAAAACAGAGAGGGTAAGAGCGCTGCCAAGCCCTGGTTTCCAGAAACAGGTGCGTCTGGGTTGCAGAAGAGGGGACAGGAAGGTAGGGGAGGGTATCAGATGGGTGTGTTCAAGAAGGTGTATCGAGGTATTTTCCGTGTACTAAATAAGCCCCCGTGAACTCACAGGGGGCTCAGAATAGGAGCCCGAGAGTGATGCAAGGGAATCTTATGGGACTCTCCGCACCGCTCCCGTAGCAGTGGTATGGGGTAAGTGTTTGTGGGTAGTTAACCCGAATGAGACCTGCCCGGGTGTGGGGCCGGCCCCATCGTATCAATGAGGGTCAGCAAGGGGGGTGGAGTGTGCTAGAGGAAGAAATAAAACGATAAAGAGTCTCCAACGTTTGAGACAACTTGTGTCAAACCAAAAGGTAGTCGAACTTCAAGAAGGTCAAGGTGGTGTTCCTCTGCGGATCAGAGGTCCTCAAGGCTTCTCTCTCTGAGGAACAGAGACGTCTTCTTCTTCAGGTGTCTTCTTGGGATGTGCCGTCTTTGCTCTTTTTTCTCTTGCCCCCCGGGGATTTGGAGCCCCCCGTGGGGAGGTCCGTTCCCGGGGGGGCCAGCATGGGAAAAGACGGGAGACCCGGCAGAGGAAGCCAGTTTGGTATTTCAATTGGATCTAGTTCTAGAATCTGCCAGCTTTTCTGAAGGTCGTCCGGTGAGCGGATATTGACTCTGCGTCCTCTGAAGTTAATTCCCAGGCCAAATGGGAACAACCACGAGTACTTAATGTCTCTTGCTCTTAACGCTTCAAGCAACGGCCTGAGTGCGCGGCGTTTAGCCAGAGTACTTGGTGCTAAGTCTTGATAAAGGTGAATTGCAGTCCCCTCGTAGCGCAAGTCTTTCGCACTTCTCGACGCCTCCAGGATTGCTTGCGCGTCCGGAAAGGTCAGGAGCTTGCAAATTGTGTCTCTGGGTGGGTCCATACCAGACGGTGGGGGTCTCAGGGACCTATGAATCCTATCAACCGAAATACGCGAGGCTCTCTCCTGCCCCAGGAGTTGCTCAAATATTTCCATGGCGACCTTAGGTAGCGCTTCTGCAGCCCAAGATTCTGGCAGCCCTTTTATTCTTACATTATTACGCCTGTTTCGGTTTTCCAGGTCCTCTTGCATAATAAGGGCCTGATTAAGGTAGTGGTGTTGATCTATTACAACCTGCGCCAGTTCTGTAGAATGTGTAACTATGTTTGCTGCAGAAGTCTCCAGTGCTTCCACTCTCCTGCCCATGGATTTCAAGTCCTCTTTAATGTCTGAGAGTTCAGACATGATGGGTCTCACTGCACTCGTGATAAGGTCCCTCATGAAGCTTCGTGAGAGTTGTTCGTTTTCCTCACCGTCTGAGAAGGCCCCCTCTTCTCTCTCAGTATTAGGGGGTGAAGGTACTGGAAGGCTTAACGCTTTTTTGCTAGTCGGGTGAGGTGATCTTGAAGTTCTTTCTTTCAGAAATTTTTGCATGTCAGTTTGACTTTTGGATGAACGGGGAGTTCCTAATGTGTCGCTACTCCTGTCTCTGTTGTTCTTCCCCATGCTGCTGAGAGATTGGCTTGTCAAGTATGTATTTGAGTAATACGATGGGGCCCGCTTTCCCGGCGTGGTCCAACTAGGTGTTCATTGCTTTCGCGGAGCTTTCGCCCTTATTTAGATATGGACTGTTTGCAGTCTGATGCTTTGTTTGCTGCCCGTGGAGCAAGGTCCGGACTTCTTATGGGCGAGGTCTAGTGGGGGCGAGGTAGCGCACTGTAGGTAGTCTTTTACACCTCGGCCCCGGTGGTGGGCGCGTTGGAAACGAACGCGTTTGCTTCGCGGAAGCAGCGTGGGTGCTTTGATCGGCACTCGGGGGAGCCTTCTCCAAAGGGTCCGACGTGGAGCTTTGTGTTCTTATTGCTCCGGCGCTTTTTTTTTTTTTTTTGTCGGGGGTGCGCTGGTCTTGTGGGCCCTTTAAGGGGGGTGGGGCTCGGTGTCTGACTATTGAGCTCTGGTCACCGGGTTCTTCTTGCCCTGAAGGCACAGCTTGCAAAGAGGATGTTATGCTGTCCTAATTTGGGGCCGGCTTTCAAAGATTGTAGAGATGTGTACGTACTGTCTCTTTAACTGCGCTTTGCCCGGGCAGATGAGGTGCTTTCCCTGAAGGAATATACAGGGGCTCCCTGTGAGGGACCTTTGCTGGCTTTGCAGGGCGATGCTGTTGTCCCAGCTCTGGTTGACAGCAGCTGTTTTTCCCCTCCCTTCAGGTCTCAGCTACTGACCAGGCGGCTAGGGGTTAATTAGCCCTTTTCCTCTTCTGCTTATCTGGCTGGGGGGCAGGGCGGGCTCTCTCTCTTCTAGACTGGGTGTGGGAGGTCAGCCCCCCGGTGGCAGCGGGAAATGGCGGGGGGGCCGCGGCGGTGGGCGCTCGGGGGGGCCGCGGGTCCACCTAAGGGAGTCACTCTATACTTGCTGTTCGTCAGCTTCAGCCGGCCCGGGTGTCAGGGGCCGGGCGGGCTCTCTGCAGCTGCTGTGAGATGATCTCGGCCTCTCCTTGCCTGCGCCCTCTTTCCCTCCTCCTCTGTGTCACCGTTCCGCCTCCCCCGGCAGCTCACTCCTGTCCCCTCACGTCGGTGCAGGGTTGGCAGGCCTCCTCGGTGGCCTCCTCGGCCTCGCTGCCCGCTGGGGACCGCTCCGGTCCAGTTGCGCGGCGCGCTTCCGGTCCGGTCGCGAAAATTTAGGCCCCGGCTTCTGGTCAGGAACTAGGCCCCGGCGGATATCTTCCTCCGGTGGGGGTCCGGAGGGACTCTTTTTGTTGCCCAGCACTCGGAGCAGCTGCTGCTGATGTTGAGCAGGGTGTCCGCGGGTTAGGTGAGCCACAAGTGCCCTCCAACTGTCACAGATTGCAGGAGCGGCGACTCCGTGCTTCTGCTCTCTCCGCTCGCTAGGCCACGCCCCAGATGACCAGACTTTTGAGACAGAAAGCAAAAAACTGTACAGACGTTTCAAAAATAGAAATGATCCAGAGGAAGTTATTAATCAAGCATATTCCTTCACATCTGTACAAAATAGAAATCACCTCCTACAGCCTTGTAATCGTTCGTTAGACCAAAAAGCCAGGATCATTGGAACATACGACACAGGTTCCATACAAGTGAGGAACATTCTAAATTATTATTGGGAAATCCTTAGACGCGATGGGGACCTCAAAGATCACCTTCCCACGAACCCTGCCATCACTTTCCGTCGTGGCCATAATTTACGGGATCACTTGGTGAAGAGTCATCTACTGCCAAGTGAGACCCAAACTACATGGCTTAATTCTAACAAACCCCAAGGTAGTTTTCCTTGTCAAGGCTGTTTAGCCTGTCCTTATATCCTGCGTGGCAACACTTTTAAAGCAGCCTCTACAAATAAGACATATTCTTGTAGAGATTTCATCAACTACACTACAGGACACAAATTTTGGTTTATATGGTCACTTGCTCATGTCCTATGAACTATGTAGGAAAGACCATTCAACAATTCCGCCGAAGAATTTTGTCTCATCAGGGAAACATCAGACGCCATGAGTCCACTCCCTTGGCGGACCACGTATGGAGTTTTCACAGCGGTGACACACAATCGCTAAAATTTCAAGGGATTGAAGTTATCAGGACCCATGGACACCGTGGCGATTTGGACAAAAGACTACTTTGTAAGGCCGCCTGCACACGGGCGGAAATCCCGCGGCGGTATTTTCCGCGGGATTTCTGCCACTGAAAGTCTGCATAGGAGTGCATTACAATACGCACTCCTATGCAGACGGCCGCGGTTTGGCCGCACAAAATTTCGTGCGGCAAACAAACCGCACCATGTCCTATTTTTGTGCGGGGCATGCACTCACCTGGCCGCCGGCTCCAGTCTGCGCATGCGCTGGCTGCGCGGCAGCCGCCACATGAAAGAGCCGGGGCCGCCAGGCGCGGGTGAGTACGCGCTTGTCACTGCAGGCTCTCGGGTCGGGTCCCAATGTGAGAATTCTCGCCGCCGGATCTGAACCGGTCGTCTGCAGGCGGCCTAAAGAAGCTTCCTGGATTTATCGACTTAACACCGTTAACCCAGATGGGTTAAATGCAAACCTCTGCTTTAATTCCTTTATTCCTTTATTCCTTTATTCCTTGGCTTATAGTTAGCCAGCAAAAATTACCATCAACTCTATCATGAGAATATCTGAGTATTTTTCTTTTTGTGATCTCTTAAATATTCCTGCTGCTCCCAGTTGTGCCATCAATTGGCCTCTTAATACATGCATTAGAATTACTTACATACATATATGTGTATATGAATTAGGAATTATGCATTCCAACATCTAGGAACTATCTGTAACAACTAAATATGATGCAATCTTCTATGCATAAATATCCTTACACAGATTTATGATCATGTAATTATTGCCTTGTAGTATCTACTGATCTTGATGCATATTTTAGCATTACTTAGTATATAGTCATGAATATTTTATGCAGATACGTCATCATCCTGCACTAGTAAACTTAATATTCTGGAACTGTTACATGCCGATCATCAACCTTATTACTTTCCAACTTTATAAGTTGGCGGTGTGCTTCCTGATGATCATTTATGACCGATACTCACTTATGCACTGGGTTTACTCCGCTTCGTCAACTGCACATTACTCTAACATATCCATTTTCATGAATGAAAGACCCAGTTTAAATACTGTCTTGCCAGTCTATTTTTGACACCATTCACCTATTGAGGACCAGATTTTTAGGTCCCTGTGTATATTACCACCTAATTCTGGGTCATCAAGATGCTATTATAGACCCAGTTTAAATATTGTCTTGATTAGATCATAATCAGGGTTAGGTCATCTGTCCATTCCGTTTCTATTCATTGATGAACCCTGACTTACATGTTCTCTGTCCCTGAGTTTTTTTGTTTGTTTGTTAAGCCCACGTCTTAATCTTATGGAGTCATAAATAAAAGTTATATTTTAATTTGTCTATATCTGTGAAGGGCCTTAATTTCTATTACTTAGACATATTTCTGCCTCTGTGATTTTCTTATATAATTATATACAATATATACCCAGGTTATACCAGCTGTACATATATAACTATATACAGGAGAGGTATAACTTATACCAGCTGTACATGTATAATTATATACAAGAGTTACCCAGGTTATACCAGGTGTATATATATAATTATATACAGTATATACGTAGGTTATACCAGTTATACATATATAATTATATACAGAGAGGTATAACTTATACCAGCTGTACATGTATAATTATATACAAGACTTACCCAGGTTATACCAGCTGTACATATATAATTATATACAGTATATATCCAGGCTGTACCAGCTGTACATATATAATAATATACAGGAGAGGTATAACTTATACCAGCCGTACATGTATCATTATATACAGGAGATACCCAGGTTATACCAGCTGTACATATATAATTATATACCGTATATATCCAGGCTATACCAGCTGTACATATATTTATATACAGGAGAGGTATAACTTATACCAGCTGCACATATATAATTATATACAGGAGATACACAGGTTACACCACTATGGTACATATCACTATATACAGGATGTATATCCCCCTATATCCCTGAATATAGTGGTATGTCCCATGCTGGTGTAACCTGTGTATCTCCTGTATATAATTATATATATACAGCTGGTATAACTTATACCAGCTATACATATATAATCACAATTCCTTCTCTACTCACCTCTGCAGCAGTCTCTGGGCAGCCTGTAATGGAAAGTCCCCCGTCCTTTGATCACATGACCAGAGCTATGCTGTCGATGCACAATGGTTTACCAGCGCAGTGTTCAGCTATCTTGCACAAATACACTGAATGAATTGTGTGGGGACATATGGATTTCCCATTGCTATGTAACTTGCGGCACCTTGGGTCACACAAGGTGAAGGCTGGTTCCGAGCCTAACCCTGGGCCCGCTCATGTGCTTCCCCCACAGAGTATTGCGGGTCCTACCTCGGTCATGCCACCTCCTCCTCCTGCTTGAGGTCTGGGGATCAGCGTTGGTCAGCATGTATTCTCTCTCGTGCTAGAAATTACCACAGTTATCCGAGATACTGGATTGGAGCATTCACAGAAATGCCCACGTTTGCGGCTCCTGACAATTTTGTGACAGAGGTGGCACGGGATTGGAATTATGATCATACGTCAATTTATCAACAATTCTCATCAGCATTGTGGGCTATCGCCCACACTTTCAGAGAGGGTCGCTGCCTGGCCCTGCCAACCCTCTGCAGTGTGCCTCCGGTTCCTTCTCATCGTAGACTCACTTATAAATCGACATGAGGGTGGTGTGGCTATCAAGCCTGCGTGTGGCATGAGGGCAGCTGAAGGCTGCGCAGGGAAAATTTTGTGTGCGCTGTGGACTCTGTGGACACAGGCTCGTGCGGGGGATCTGGACAGCAATGCCAGCATGTAACCCAGGAGAAGAGTCAGCAGTTTCACCCGCAGGCGGTGATTGTCCTTGGTTGCAGCTAGTGTAGTGCTTAGCTAAGATATGCCAGCGCGTGTGCCTTGCTGCTTATGGTCTGTCCCAAGTAAATTGTTAGAGGGGTGACTGCCAGGCTCTTGCCCCCAATTTGGCTTTATAGTGTGACCTGGGAGCCTTAGATGCAGCCATGCATGCTGGCCCTGCACTTCCCTATCCGTTTCAGTGGTGTTTCCATGACTTTCTGATGTTTTCAGGTGTTTCACACAACCTCCCCTATGCGGAGCATCGGTCAGCTTGAAAAATGCTCGAGTACCCCATTGACTTCAATGGGTTTCGTTACTCGAAACGAGCTCTCGAGCATTACAAAAAGTTCGACTCGAGTACCGAGCAACTGAGCATTTTGGTGCTCGCTCATCTTTATTCAATATATCACATAAGAATGTCAAACGAGAAGTTCACGATTGCCAACGATGATTCGCCTGTCTACATAGGCTGCCTGAAGATGAACGAGCTGGTGATGACATCACTAGCTTGTTCGGTCAGGCAAAAGAGAATTGTGAGGTTCTCGTTAGGTGTTAAAGGAGCATTAGGGCACTTTTAGATGGAACGATTATTGTTCAAAAAATCCTTAAAAGAATGAAAGTGAACGATAATCATTCAGTTTAAACGCAAATCAACAACTGAACGACGAAGGAGAATCATTCACTTCTCGCTCATCAATAATTTTATGCAGGCATAAAAATCATAGTTGGCTCGTTCTCTTGTCATTCCGTTTAAACAGCGCTCATTCGGTCTTTCACATGTGAAAGACAGAACGATCCTGAAAGATTCTCGTTCAACGAGACAAGGCCATCTCTTCGGCTGTAGGCCAGCTCCTCAGACGCTGCAGCTCCACCCTGTTTTCATTAATTAGGCTAGCTATTTAAATCTGTTCCCAGAACTCTTCCCTTGCATGATTATAGAGCCTTTAGCCTTTAGTCAAGCTGTCTGCTGCCTTGCTGAGACTGCTGCTTCCATGTATGACCTCCGGCTTCCCACTGACTAAGTACCTGCCTGCTGCCTTGCAGTGACTGCTGTTTCTATGTATGACCTCCGGCTTCACACTGACTACGTTCCTGCCTGCTTCCTAGCTGTAACTGCCACTTCCATGTATGACCTCCGACTTCCCACTGACTACGTACCTGCCTGCAGTCCTGCTGTGACTGCTGCTCCTGTGTGTGACCTCCGAGTTCCCTTTGATTATGTTCCCGACACTGCTTCTGCCGCATTGGGAACAACCTGAAGACTCGGACCTGGAGCCTTTTCTTTACAGCCAGTGGACAAGCTCGAGGTATTTAATTTCATACACATGTATCACAAGAGTTGACATACTTCTTCACATCGTCCTTGAAATTAGGCCAGCAGAAGAAGCGAAGCAGGAGCTCCAAGGTCTTTGTGATCACAGAGTGCCCAGCAAGTTTGGAGTCATGAATCTGTTTTAGGGTTTCGGGTTGACTTCAATTCACATCCAATCTGGAACGTACAGTCTGTTTTTTTGCATCTAGAACCCCTTCTTGTAAGAAAAGTGTGCTTCCTTGGATGGTTATTTGAGGAAAGGGTCACTTTCATATCCTTCTTTAACTCTTATTCTTTAAGATTAAGAATTCCCCCGAAAAATTTGGGACCAGGATAGTACTGTCAATCTCAGCCCCCTCCTCCGATCCTCGACAAGGCATTGGCCTAACTGTTCCTGGAACCTAGTCTGTAGGAGATAGCAAAGATGAAACTTGAAAAGAATAAGGCCCACCGTGCTTGTCTCACTGATAATCTTTTGGCTTTACGTAGAAACTCTAAATTCCTGTGGTCTGTGAGGGCAGTCACTGAATGATGAGCTTCCTCCAGATGGTGTCTCCATTCAGAAAAAGCTACCTTGATGGCTAGAAGTTCCTTATTCCCAATGTTGTAGTTTCTTTCCGCATGCGATAAGATGTGTGATAGAAATGCACATGGATGCAGCTGCATTTTGTCTCTGACTTGTGACAGAATAGTACCCACTGCCACATCAGAGGTGTCAACTTCAACGGCAATTTTGGATTTGGGTGGACCAGTACCAGTGCTGACGTAAAGAGGGTCTTTAATCTTTCAAAGGCATCCTGCACCCCTGGAGACCATAAAAATTCTTGTGTTTTCTTCATGGGAGCAGTGATAGGCAGGATGTTTTTTAACCCCTTAATGACGCGGCCCTTTATTTAATTCCATTTTCGTTTTTTCCTCCCCCCTTTAAAAAAATCATAACTCCTTTATTTATCCATCGACGTCACTGTATGAGGGCTTATTTTTTGTTTTTTTCAATGGTGCTATTTAAAGTACCATATAATGTACTGAAAAACATTTAAAAAATTCTAAGTGGAGTAAAATGAAAGAAAAATGACATTTCGCCATCTTTTAGTGCGTCTTGTTTCGACGGCGCACAAACAGCAAAAAAAATGACATGATAACTTTTTTCTATGGGTCGGTACGATTACTACGATACCAAACTTGTATAGGTTTTTTCTTACTATACTCCTCTTTTTTTTTTTCAAAGACATTTAATTTTTTTAATTATTTTCTGCCGTCATATTGTGCGCGCAATAACTTTTTTATTTTTCTGTCAACATAGTTCAGCAAGGGCTCATTTTTTGCGGGATGTTCTGTAGTTTCTGATAGTACATACGACTCTTTGATCGCTTTTTATTGCATTTTTTCTGGGAGACAGGGTAACTAAAAAAGTGTATTTCTGGCGTTCTTTATTTTTTTTTTTCAGACGATGTTCACCGTGCGGGAAAAGTAATGCACTACTTTGATAGATCGGACTTTTACGGACGTGGCGATACCAAATACATATTTTTAGTTTATTATTTAGATTTTTTAATAATAGATATGGCAAATGGGGGGTGATTTAAACTTTTGCAACTTTTTTTTTTCAATTAAAAAAAACTTTATTGATTGTTTTTTTTACATTGCTCTGAAGTCCCCCTGGGGGACTTTAACATGCGATGCTTTGATCGCTCCTGCAGTATGACGTAATGCTGGAGCATTACGTCATACTGCTTTTTGACAGGCAACCTATGAAGCCGCCCCACGGGGATGGCTTGATAGGCAGTCTGTTAAGGCAGCCCTGGGGCGTTTCATTAGGCCCCCAGCTGCCATGACACCTGCACGGCTACCCCGATCTCACCGCAGGGGGGCCGCACGGGACCCCAGAACATCGTTCGGGGGATTAAAATGCCGCTGTCAGAATTGACAGCGGCATTTAAATGGTTAATAGCCGCGATCGGCCGCGCGGCTGCTCGCGGCTATTGCCCGCGGGTGTCAGTTGTTATAAACAGCTGACGCCCACACTGTATGAAGAGGGGTTGCCACGCAACCTCTCTTCATACATACCCCGCCGCTCCATGACGTACCTATACGTCATTGGTCGTTAAGGGGTTAAAAAGACCCTGATGAATTTCCTGTAAAAATTTGCAAACCCGACAAAGCGTTGGACCTCTTTAAAGTTCTTGGGGATAAGCCACTCCACAACAACCTTAATCTTATTAGGGTCCATACTCAGACTGCTTGGAAAGATGATATACGTTTTTCACAGCCACGAACTGGCGAACTCAGACGGAACTGCAGAACTGCGAAAACGACTTCATACTTGCTGACAGGCGAACTCGCACAGAACTGCAGAACTGTGAAACAGACCTTATACTTGCAGACAGGCAAACGCAGACGGAACCACTGATCTGCGAAACAGACTTTATACACGCTGACAGACGAACTCAGACGGAAACGCAGAACTGAGAAATGGACTTGATACTCGCAGACATAACTGAGAGCTAACTATGTGGACCCTAAACTGAAAAATATAAAATATAACTTTTATTAAGAAAATGACTAAAAAGAAGAACATACACATAAATATAGATCCAGGGAAACCCATGGTGTTCTGGACATGATTTTCTCCAGCAGGCTTCGGGGTATTTTGTCGCTTCCGAATTGTATCGTGTGCACACATCATTGAACCAGATCAGACACAAATGCTGGTCTAAAACTGGGAGAGTCTCTACAATGTATAGAGGCTCAAGCCTTTGATTATAATACATGACAACCGCCCTTCAATGGGCGTGCAACAGATTACATCAGTAACATATAAGATTCTCATTTGTCGGATCATATAGAATCTCCCACCTCTCTGCCCACCCTCTTCCAAGTGCTGATGTAGCATGGACTTTTGTCCTAGCTCCAGTCATGTCTGTGTATAAGCAAGTCTTATCAACATGTGCTCAGGCTGAAGCAATTCCTTTGTTGTAGAAGTTTCAGGATGGGAGGGGTGAAGAAGTGCTAATTCAACACTCAGTGTTGGACACAGGATATAAGGATATACACATAACACTATGGCCCTTAACTCTTAGAGGTCTCTTGTGCAATCCCTATGTACTTAGCTAACATTAACATCATACATCCATTGTCTAGCAAATACCATGATTAGATTGTGTGTGTCCTTTAAACTCCACAGAGCTAAGAGTCATTACAACAGCAAAATACATTTCGTTTATACAAATCGATAGACATTTTATACCAGCAATCATATGTCTATCACAATCCCCCCTTAAAATGTCTATCCTCTAACTCTCTATCTGATTTTCACAGTTCTCTGCGCATGAGCCTATAACTGGAGCGCGTTGAAGGTTCGTTTTAGGGTCTTCAAGGGGGTGTAGGACTTGTCCACTCCTTCTGGGGATGCATTCAGCAAACTCATGGTGGGAGCGGCTTTTCCAGCATCAGTTTCACAGGTCTCTCTGACACAGGGGATAACAAAGCAGACTAGAACAGAAAATGTAATCATCAGTTCACATACAACAGCGACGCCCGTCTGTGCCAGGATCCTTTACCACCCGCTCATCCATGGCGAGTGCTGGTCCCAAAGGTTAGCTCTTTTTAGTTAGCGCGGTCAGCTTCTTAATGGCAACTGCGTCTTTACCCGCGGGTCACGTGTCGTCTAGGATGTAGGTACAGCAAGTCTCCCCTATCATCTTACAGACACTCCCCTTTTTAGCTAAAGTCATATCTAAGGCCATTCTATTTTTAAAAAGTCATAGTCGAAGTAGGTCCTATTGGTCGACTAGTCCCTATAAGGCGTCTCTAGTATAATTTATAAACCACTGCTAATTATAATAAACATAATTAATCCAATCAACGTTTATTTACCATAATGATCAGGAAAATGGACTCGAATCTAGTTTTAACTTGGTCTCTAATTTTTAAAACTTGTCAGGTACCCCCCTTGGCTATCCTATGACGTCAATGTACACGTGTAGATCAAAACTACCACCAGGGGTCTCTCTTCTCGCTCTAGCATAATGTTACAATACTAGTAGCGTGCACAGGTACGCACGGCGTGGGACTCCCTAATCTTCACCCACACCAATGTCCCTCCTGGAGATAGTCCTAATGGTGAACACGTCCAGGTCACCTCACCCTGACCCTACACTACCTAGTGACAATACTGGAAGGAACCGCCGTACCTATGCGGAAAACAAGGATAGACCAACATGACAGGATAACCACAAAACACAGACTGAGTTGGATCGAGATAAAGTAACTATTGGGGGTAACCTCATTATCCTCAATGTTGTCCGAAAGGGTGTGGAGGAGCATAAGGGCTTTACTAAGGCACACTCCCCTGTCCAATTACCCTCCAGGCGGGTCCTCTACCTCATGTCACTACAAAGCCAGTAAACGTCTCCTAAGGACTAGACCTGATTCTGCATCTATTCCCCTCCTATCGTACTGTAGGAGGAGCAATACCCGTTGGTGAGTTCCCCAAAAATCTCCCTCCACCCTGCCTATTTGCCCGGCAGGTGTAGTTTCCAGGGTAGTCAGAAATACTCTCTCCGGTGCAAAACACTTAAGTAGTTATAGAGTATTCCTTCTTCCACTTCTCACGGACAGTGTAATTAGCGGAAATGTTCGTGAAGAGACTAATAAACCACTCTTCAGCATCTACCGGGAGATTTAGGGGGACCATCCCCGAGTGTAGTCGGGCACTACCGCACACACAACAGTTAGACTTGTTGCTCCTGTTAGCATTGTACCTCATCAACTCCAACCAGAGATTCTGGTCAGAGTAGCCAGTCGCTACTGTCAAGGTGTCCACAAAAGGTAGGGTCAGCTATGATCATCATGTTCGTCAAGGTCTTTATCTTACGGCGGAGGGGGTTAATTATGGGCACGGGACTAAGTGAAGGCTTCCATTCGGGTGCATCTACCATACCCCTTATTTTAAACTTCCCTAAGGGATCTGTCCTCTCGCACCGGTATGTCCCCAGACTATAAGTCCCTCCGTCCCCCGGGCTTGGATCTCCCATGGTTAGTGTAACAACCGCATTTAAACCAAGCAGCATACTAAGTTCAGCCTTTCAATACCCACTGTCCTTATTATTCTCAAGGAGGGTTATACGACTAATTAGGGATTTCCCGCTCCTATCTTTCTTATTTAAGGCACTTCGCGGTTTATAGGACCAGTCTATTCCTGTGTTACATCCCACTAATCCCCAATAATGGCAGTCTTCTCCCCAGACGTTATCAGTGGCACAAACATATTGTATTCCCCGGGTATATAAGTCATATAACCAGCTGGACTGAGCTAAATCTGGCCTGCGGTGGGATCTTGCGCCTAGACATGGGACCACAGTACAATAGTCGAAGGAATATGCGGCTACTTGAGCATTGGACGAGTTATACTAGAAGGTAACCATACCCTCATATTCTTCCGACTAAGGATTCTAGTTGCCACCCTCCTCTCTCACTAGCCCTAACCAGAGTAATGTCTTTGGCACAACTTAGATTGGTCTCCCGGATCTGAAGCTTTCTTACAGTATGAAGCATAGATCCATGTATGTCTTTCGGCTAGTTTCACAGCTGTGGCAGTAGTCAGAAGCACCTGGTAGGGGCCATCAAATTGGGGCTCAAGAGGGTGCTTCCTGAGGAACTTCTTGACGCACACCCAATCCCCAGGCTGCAAGATATGTGTCCCAGTGTCTGCCTCTGAGTCTGGAAGAGAACACCTGTGCATAGGCTTTGGTTAGTTCTTTAACAACGGAAATCACATACTCAGTCAACACATAAGATTGTAATTGTGACTACTGAGGATAGTAACAACCTAGCCTTGGGGCTAGCCCAAACAATCTCGTAGGGAGATAATGTATAATCCCCCCTGGGTTCATATCTAACACTGTATAAGGCTATTGGATGACAGTCTTTCCAAAGTGGCGTCATTTTTAAGTATCTTACTTTTAGCGTGTCACTACGTCTCTCCACCTTGCCACTACTCTAAAGATGGTAGAGTATGTAAAAGGCCTGGGATACACCCAGAGCAGACATGACATGTTACATTCACCTGCGAAGTTTATACCTCTGTCTGACTCTGAATCACTTCTGGTACCCCATATTCACAGTTTACCTCGTTCATGAGCTTCTTTACGGTTACCTACTTGTTTGCCTTGGTAACAGGGTCAGCCTCCAACCTGCAAAGACATCAACAACAACAAGCACGTATTCATACTTCCCAACAAGTGGGAGCTGAACGTAGTCAATTTGCAATCCCTGAAATGGGTAGAGTGGTCTAGGCAAGTGTGATGTGGCAAATTTACTTCTGCCCTGTCTCACCCATGGCATAGATCATGCTAAACTGGACAAATGATGCAGCAGCTACAGAGAACCTAGAAGTCGCCCAACCTCTTTCAAGCGTCGTCGTCATTGCTGCTTTACTAGGTCGGTCTTTCCGTCCATCAGCTGGGCCATCATGGGATACAGGAACTGTGGTGGGCAAGTGCTGTTGACTGTTCACCACACGCTGTCCTGTTTCTGCTGCTCCCATATTAGTCCATTTATTCTTTCCTTCCTTGCTGGCTTGTAACTGTAAAAGTCTTTAGCATATCAAAGTCCAAATTTTTGTCAATGTCCAAAGTTTTTACCACTGACTCATGCTGTCAGTATCTTTTCTTCTTTCTTCCACGGCTTAAGGGCCGCTGCCTTTGCTATGCTGTCAGCGAGGGTGTCGTCCCTCGCCTCTCCAGTGTAGGAATCGGTGTGAACTCTCAACTTTGTCAGGTAGAAGTAGGGCCTCCATGCGACTCTGTACCGCTACACCATTCTCAATTGGTTGTCCTGCTAAGATAAAAAACTGTCTGGCCTTCCATATTGGGCCGTAATCATGAGCTATGCCAAATGCATACCAGGAGTCAGTGTAAAGGATTGCCGGTCTTACCTCTCGCCACTCTACACGCCTCAGTGATGGCCTTCAATTCCGCTTCTTGTACTGTGACATGCGGAGGCAGAGCTTCTGCTTCTAGGACATCTTGTTGTGTGACCACTGCATATCCGATGTGGAGTCATCAATCCTCACCCTGGTACCATCTGCAAAAAGCTCAACATATGCATTATCAACAGAGGTTCTGATAACTGTTTGCATATCTGCAGTTTCTTACTGTATTAGTACTAAATAATCGTGCTGATGTTCTATTTCACATGGCTCAGAATCTTGTTATCTTATTCCATTTATTTATTTATTTATTTTTTTCAAACCCAATCGCTGATCTACAACACCTAGATCATCTATAGCCCAGATCACCTCTGCCTCCCCCCTTTTGAACCGGAATACTCAATGGAAAAAAAGAGTAATTGCGTTCAAACTAGTAAACCAAGAGGCACAAAAACAAGCACTTTGTAGGTCAAGGTGACATTGTATGCAGCGAAGTCTGAGCGAAAATCTCCTTAAAAAAAAAATTTTTCCTTTCAGGTCGCAGTTAGCATTTTTTAACACAAGGGGGCGCAACACAAGTAAAATTTTACGTCACCCAGTGTAATAGTATTTCAGGGTATGGCCAGCGTTTAGCTTTTACTCTCCTGTCGGAATATAATTATAGCTTCAGTGTAGACTGACACTAGAATATACAAAAGACTTAAAGAAAAACTAAAGAATACGGATGAATTAACATCCTACTCTGGGCAATTCAGTCCCTCTTTCTTCACATAAAAAGTAAAATTACTTCATCAAATTGCGTGAAAAAGTTTGCTGGGTGACTATAGGGAAATTATTTCATCTGTAGGAGCCTTCCATAACATCATCTGTCTGAGTATCCATTGGAGAAGCGGGCAGTGGAAAACAGAGCCCCTGGGAACATGACAGAGCGTCCCCTGCCATGCATTCCTGGTCTCTGCCCCCCATGCATCAACTCCAATCTTCCATACACTATAAACCAGCTTAGTCGTCTACTATGTCCCAAGCTGCATCTTTACAAAGGTTTGTTTCCCTGAACTTATCACACATCCAAAGTGGCCACATCTTGGAGCGTAACAAAGTCTGGTCAAACAAAACCTTACTTCAGACAATCATGATGTTAGCACTGGATACAGTGGCATTGGGGAATATAGGCCTCCCAAATGCAGCAAAATGGCCGCCAGAGGCAGAAAGGGGCGGGGCTACAAATCTCCCAGGTGAGGCAAGATGGCTCCCGGAGGAACGGGCGGGGCCAGGGGCAGCAGCACTTCCAGGTGAGGCAAAATGGCCGCTGGAGGAGGAAGGGGCTGGGCCAAGTCCTGTCCCGGATGGGGAGGGATCGGAAGTAACATCACACACCCTGAAAGTGAGCACATGGGGGGAAGTAACTTCAGGGTGGGGGCAGGCCTCACTACATTTACTGCAGAGTCACACTATGTTGGATCGTAAACATTGCAAGCACGGCCGCCATTACAGGGAGGGGCTGTAGTCAACACAAAGGCATTACATTGTTTATAAGCAATACACATACCCCCCTACATGCTTTCCCCTCTTCAATCTCTTAACTACGTTATACCTCCTCCTAGCAATCTAAAAACACCTTTCTTTCTGCTAGGCTTCCTGCTCATCTTCTGAAAACTTTCTACAATCTATCTTACCATACTAATTTCTGCTTATCTGTCCATAACCTGACATTTCTTTCTGCAACTTTTCCTGGTCCTTTCCCATTGTTCAGTAAACTCTGCTCCCTTCCCTTCAGCAACCAGATCACAAGCTCTATGACCTTTGCCCTTGCTCACTTTGCTCCCCATTCTCTAAACAACCTGCGTCTATGCCTAACCTTCTCAATCTGCTCAACTCTATTCTATTCGAAGTTTCTGGACACAGTAGTGTTTCTCTTGTAAAATCTGCTTTCTTCAAATCCTTCCAATATAACCTCTCTTTCCCACTCATATTACAATGCACATTAATTCTACAAAACACTAGACAAAGGAAACAGAAGGGTTAATTGGAAAAAGCTTTCAGTTCACTCTTATCAGCAGCCCTCCCCCCAATAATAAACACTGCACATTCTTTCTATAATACCAAACAGACGGGATTACTGGAGAATACCCACAACGGCTCAAGGTATATACCTCATCTACCTTTATATCAACCCTACTAGTAATCCGTCTGGACAGGACATTTTAGCTATACACAGAGACTGACGATTATTTTAAATGACCAAGAGTTTTCTGGAGACATCAGCCGTCACACCACGGCTATATTCACACGTATATACCTTTTCACATATGAGAACATAACACGCTCAATCATAAAAGGTAAATATACGTATCATAAATCTTCTAACCTCACACTAGTTTACCTAGGAGTAAGTCTCTGGCGTGTTCCCTCAGACCTAAATAGCCGAGTCCGCCCTTCCGACACATTAACCCTCACAGAATTTATCTCTTGGTCTTGTATACACAATTTTTAACCATCTCAGACACAACAGTCACAGCATACAAAATACCCCTAGACAGGTAACATGGTGATTTTTCGAGTGGACAGACCTGTCTTTCAGTGAAGGTCCAGTCTGGATCAGATACAGGCAGATTTAGCAGTCAGAACCCAGATCACATTGGTAGATTTACATAAAGCAATCTTACCGTGTTCTGTAGATTTTCGGGCCCCTGAGTTCTGCGTGCCATCTGCCGATCTCTGTACGTTCCAGGCTGTGACCTCACAGATCCACTCGCCCACCCAAGGACGACACTGTTCTGGACATGATTTTCTCCAGCAGGCTTCGGGGTATTTTGTCGCTTCCGAATTGTATCGTGTGCACACATCATCGAACCAGATCAGACACAAATGCTGGTCTAAAACTGGGAGAGTCTCTACAATGTATAGAGGCTCAAGCCTTTTATTATAACACATGACAACCGCCCTTCAATGGGCGTGCAACAGATTACATCAGTAACATATAAGATTCTCATTTGTCGGATCATATAGAATCTCCCACCTCTCTGCCCACCCTCTTCCAAGTGCTGATGTAGCATGGACTTTTGTCCTAGCTCCAGTCATGTCTGTGTATAAGCAAGTCTTATCAACATGTGCTCAGGCTGAAGCAATTCCTTTGTTGTAGAAGTTTCAGGATGGGAGGGGTGAAGAAGTGCTAATTCAACACTCAGTGTTGGACACAGGATATAAGGATATACACATAACACTATGGCCCTTAACTCTTAGAGGTCTCTTGTGCAATCCCTATGTACTTAGCTAACATTAACATCATACATCCATTGTCTAGCAAATACCATGATTAGATTGTGTGTGTCCTTTAAACTCCACAGAGCTAAGAGTCATTACAACAGCAAAATACATTTCGTTTATACAAATCGATAGACATTTTATACCAGCAATCATCATGTCTATCACAATGGAACCGATAGGAAATATTGATACCACTGTCCGTAAACAGAAATGGACCAATCAGTCTGAGTGTAGTTATGACTCAGCCGTTTAGTGTACTCGGTCTCTTTAAAGGAGATGTCTCGAGGAAGCAGTTAATTTTTTTTTTTGCCCAGTCCCCCCCATTAAACACACATTACTAAGCCCCCCTGTAAATGACATTTCTAGCTGGTTCGTACTTACCGTTCCAGCGTTTCAGCAAGTTATAAAAGTTTCCTCAAGATGGCCGCCGGCTCTTTCCCAGTCGCTCGCTGCAGCCCGACGTGCGCGCTCCCGAGACGCCGCCAGCTGTGTCTCCATGGCAACCGGACGCATCGCAGCCGCCGACCAGACGCCCCGCAGCCGCCGACCAGACAGCAGGTAACCGGCGCTAGCCCCCGGCTCCCCAGCGCTAGCTCCCCCGGCGCAGCGACAGCCCCCCCCATCGCAGCGACAGCCCCCCCGGCCTAGCGCTAGCTCCCCCGGCGCAGCGACAGCCCCCCCGGCCTAGCGACAGCCCCCCCCATCGCAGCGACAGCCCCCCCGGACTAGCGCTAGCTCCCCCGGCGCAGCGGCAGCCCCCCCCCCCCCCCCCGGCGCAGCCCGGCGCAGCCCGGCGCAGCGGCAGCCCCCCCCGACCCATCACTTACCTGGGAGGCTTCTCGGGGCTGCTGGGCTGGGCTGGTCTTCTCCGCTGGGCAGCTCCAGTTTCTGCACCTTCCTCTAACAGAGGATGGTGCAGAATGGCCGCTTCAGCGCGCTCCCGAGCAGTGACAGCTCGTCTGCGCATGCGCAGAAGAGCTGTAGCGGGGAGCACACTGAAGCGGCTCGTGCTGAATGGAGAAGACCGGACTGCGCAAGCGCGTCTAAAAAAGCAAGCTGCCAGCGAATTTAGACGGAACCATGGCGACGGGGACGCTAGCAACGGAGCAGGTAAGTGGAATAACTTCTGTATGGCTCATATTTAATGCACAATGTACATTACAAAGTGCATTAATATGGCCATACGGAAGTGTATAACCCCACTTGGTTTCGCGAGACCACCCCTTTAAGGAATCTGACCAAGTTATCAGAATCTATTGCATACACGTCATCCTAATCAAAGAATGAATAAAATGACATAAGTCCGACATTTGGATGTTTAGGAACGCAACCCGGCCTCCACTCAATGGTCAGGTTGGTGATATATACATTGTTCAAATCGAGAAATGGTATATGCCGGACCACTAAAATTTGTAAACGTAACCCAACGCGTTTCTCCCACTACGTGGGTTCATCAGGGGTTTCAATACGCAAGAGATGATAATTTACTGGTTTGATGACTACCAGTCAGAAATTGGATAGTGGTTCAAAAAGATAAAAATTGGTGAAACCTCAGAATGTCCAACGTCGCCAAATAAATGACACACTGGATATAGAGGGATCAATTAGTGTAGAACTGTCATTTCAATTGATGATGATTATTTTGTTACATAAATCGTTGTCACCACATATAATGAATGACCTGACAGGACTACAAAGACCCCACTTCTACAGTGGTAAAAATAGGAGTAGGGTACGGGTCAGAAGCATTTCTACCCTTTTTAAATGTAGTTTCACAGGGATAGTAATCCCGAGTGCCGAAAAAGAGAAGAATTTTAGCCGTTAGGTCAAAGTGTACCCAGAAGGCAAGATTTTTGCAATCGGGTCCCAGGATAACCAGATAGTGTATTCACAGCGGCCCAAGCTCACCGCCGTTTGGATAGCTATCTGATAATTTTAGCTCAGACCTTCAAGAAAATTTCTAAGACCTATAATAGTCCCTCAATGGAGTGGTCAGAGAATTCTAAGACCTATACTAGTCCCTCAATAAGGTAATCACTACGTCAGAGCCTTGATAAACAAAACTGAAATCAAATAAATGAAAAAAACGGCGGCAAGTCAGCCCTAGTGGTGGACTGACAGCATGCTCAATAGGACAGTCATAAACCTGATGAGGAGGCAGTTGATCGGCACTCTTTTTGCTGCAGACGTCGTTGAAAAAAACTTCAGGCGTGCTCTAAAAACACACCTCTTCAGGGAGGCATACCATATCTCCTAAACCAAACCCCTCTTTTCTCCGCCTGATAACATGTTCTCTGTCCTACTGACTGCAATCCCTGCCAGCCGCAATCAACTGCCCCCTGCAGTCATACTGATTCAGCCACTATACGGCTTTAATCTGACCACTGTCTATGTGTATAGCATCCCACACTCTCTAACTCTCCAAACCGTGCACATCTCCGGCCCCTTTACCTTTTGTATCACCTCATTAGTATGTTAGCTTGTTGAAGAAGGACCCTTGCAGCATCCCATATGGAGACCCCAGACATCTGACATATGTGGGGAGCTGGGAGGGTTAAAGGGGTTGTCCCGCGATAGCAAGTGGGTTTATACACTTCTGTATAGCCATATTAATGCACTTTGTAATATACATCGTGCATTAAATATGAGCCATACAGAAGTTATTCACTTACCTGCTCCGTTGCTGGCGTCCCCGTCTCCATGGTGCCGTCTAATTTCAGCGTCTAATTTCCCGATTAGACGCGCTTGCGCAGAAGGGTCTTCTCCCATCTCTTTGGTCTCTGCACGAGCGGCATTATGGCCCCGCCCCCTTCTATGCGTCATCGCGTAGCTCCGCCCCGTCACGTGTGCCGATTCCAGCCAATCAGGAGGCTGGAATCGGCAATGGACCGCACAGAGCCCACGGTGCACCATGGGAGAAGACCCGCGGTGCATCGTGGGTGAAGATCCCGGCGGCCATCTTGCTAAGGTAAGTATGAAGTCGCCGCAGCGCGGGGATTCAGGTAAGTACTAAACGGTTTTTTTTTTACACATGCATTGGGTTTGTCTCGCGCCGAACGGGGGGCCTATTGAAAAAAAAAAACCCGTTTCGGCGCGGGACAACCCCTTTAAGTGATGGCTTGTCACAGCGGCACTTACCAAGCTCCTTTCCCGGAGGGATGACACACAGCCAAGGCCAGAGTATAACTGTAGGCTACCATTGACATCCTTAGGGCTCCCTCCCACTTGGGAGGGCGATAGTGCGTATATAAAATCGTTGCGATATCGCAGTGAAACATTTGCGATTTTTGTGCGATTGCACTGCGATTTTTCTCATACTAAACTCGTATCGCAAAGCTCTATGTATTATGACTGTCCTGTGATTTTTTTATCACAGCGTTTTTTACACTTTAAACTTAATGATAGAGCAAAGCTTGGACACTAGAGATGAGCGAACGTACTCGTCCGAGCTTGATACTCGGGCGAATATTAGCGTGTTCGGGATATTCGTTACTCGAAACGAATACCACGCGATGTTCTGGTTACTTTCAGTTTCCTGTCTGAGACGTTAGCGCGCTTTTCTGGCCAATTGAAAGACAGGGAAGGCATTACAACTTCCCCCTGTGACGTTCATGCCCTATACCACCCCCCTGCTGTGAGTGGCTGGAAAGATCAGATGTCACCCGAGTATAAAAATCAGCCCCTCCCGCGGCTCGGCTCAGATGCCTTGTGACTTAGCTGAGGGAAAGTACTATCGTGCCGGAGCTGCTGTAGGGAGAGCGTTAGGAGTTAGTGTAGGCTTCAAGAACCCCAACGGTCCTTCTTAGGGCCACATCTACTAGTGTGCAGTACTGTGTTAGCACAGTATTTTATTTTTTTTTTCCAAAATTGGATCTGCAGAGCATTGCGCCCTGCAATAGGGACAGAAGTGGTGGTTAGGCAGGGAGAGTGTTAGGAGTTAGTGTAGGCTTCAAGAACCCCAACGGTCCTTTCTAGGGCCACATCTATCCGTGTGCAGTACTGTCCAGGCTGCTGTTAGCAGTGTTGCATTTTTTTTTTTCTCAAAACCGGCTGTGCAGAGCATTGCACCCGGCATTAATACTACAGGGATAGAATTGTGTAGGCAGGGCCAGAAGACATACATTATTCATTGAATACACGCCGTGTGGGTGTTCCTTGGAAAAACCAGGGAAAAAATTCTATTTGGCCTGCCTCTGACAGTACTCAGGGCTCTGGGTACGTGTGTGCTGTGCGCTGAACGTTCAAAAAAATCAGACGCAGTCAGCTACGTTTTACTGCAGGCGTGCGGCAATTTTTTTCCTGCATCGGAAATCCCTGATCTGCTGTAGGTAGCGAATTACTTTGCATCACTGCAGTTCTGGGACAAATTGGCAGGGCCACAACACAGTTATTAAACTTAGTATTCATTGAATACACGCAGTGTGGGTGTTCCTTGGAAAAACCAGGGAAAAAATTCTATTTGGCCTGCCTCTGACAGTACTCAGGGCTCTGGGTACGTGTGTGCTGTGCGCTGAACGTTCAAAAAAATCAGACGCAGTCGGCTACGTTTTACCGCAGACGTGCGGCAATTTTTTTCCTGCATGGGAAATCCCTGATCTGCTGTAGGTAGCGAATTACTTTGCATCACTGCAGTTCTGGGACAAATTGGCAGGGCCACAACACAGTTATTAAACTTAGTATTCATTGAATACACGCAGTGTGGGTGTTCCTTGGAAAAACCAGGGAAAAAATTCTATTTGGCCTGCAGGCTTGCGCCAATTTATTTCCTGGCTGGGAAATCACTGGTAATACAGCATGCTGAGGGGTAGGGGTAGGGCTAGAGGACGTGGACGCGGCCGAGGACGCGTAGGCCCAAGTGAGGGTGTGGGCACAGGCCGAGCTCCTGATCCAGGTGTGTCGCAGCCGACTGCTGCGCGATTAGGAGAGAGGCACGTTTCTGGCGTCCCCACATTCATCGCACAATTAATGGGTCCACGCGGGAGACCTTTATTAGAAAATGAGCAGTGTGAGCAGGTCCTGTCGTGGATGGCAGAAAGTGCTTCGCGCAAGCTATCATCCGCCCAGACTTCTGCGCCGTCCAGTGCTGCAAATCCGAATCCTCTGTCTGCTGCTCCTCCTTCCTCCCAGCCTCCTCACTCCACTACAATGACACATGCTCAGGAGCGGGAAGACTCTCAGGAACTGTTCTCGGGCCCCTGCTCAGATTGGGCAGCAGTGGTTCCTCTCCCACCAGAGGAATTTATCGTCACTGATGCCCAACCATTGGAAAGTTCCCGGGGTCCGGGGGATGAGGCTGGGGACTTCTGGCAACTGTCTCAAGACCTTTCAGTGGGTGAGGAGGACGATGACGATGAAACACAGTTGTCTTGCAGTGAGGTAGTAGTAAGAGCAGTAAGTGCGAGGGAGGAGCGCACAGAGGATTCGGAGGAAAAGCAGCTGGACGATGAGGTGACTGACCCCACCTGGTGTGCAACGCCTACTCAGGACAGGTCTTCAGAGGGGGAGGCAGCAGCAGGGCAGGTTGCAAGAGGCAGTGCGGTGTCCAGGGGTAGAGGCAGGGCCAGACTGAATAATCCACCAACTGTTTCCCAAAGCGCCCCCTCGCGCCATGCCACCCTGCAGAGGCCGAGGTGCTCAAAGGTCTGGCAGTTTTTCACAGAGACTCCTGACGACCGACGAACAGTGGTGTGCAACCTTTGTCGCGCCAAGATCAGCCGGGGAGCCAACACCAACAGCCTCACCACTACCAGCATGCGCAGGCATATGATGGCCAAGCACCCCACAAGGTGGGACGAAGGCCGTTCACTGCCTCCGGTTTGCACCGCTGCCTCTCCCCCTGTGCCCCAACCTGCCACTGAGATCCAACCCCCCTCTCAGGACACAGGCACTACCGTCTCCCGGCCTGCACCCACACCCTCACCTCCGCTCTCCTCGGCCCCATCCACCAATGTCTCTCAGCGCACCGTCCAGCCGTCGCTAGCGCAAGTGTTGGAGCGCAAGCGCAAGTACGCCACCACGCACCCGCACGCTCAAGAGTTAAACGTGCACATAGCCAAATTTATCAGCCTGGAGATGCTGCCGTATAGGGTTGTGGAAACAGAGGCTTTCAAAGGTATGATGGCGGCGGCGGCCCCGCGCTACTCAGTTCCCAGTCGCCACTACTTTTCCCGACGTGCCGTCCCAGCCCTGCACGACCACGTCTCCCGCAACATTGTACGCGCCCTCACCAACGCGGTTACTGCCAAGGTCCACTTAACAACAGACACGTGGACAAGCACAGGCGGGCAAGGCCACTATATCTCCCTGACGGCACATTGGGTGAATTTAGTGGAGGCTGGGACAGAGTCAGAGCCTGGGACCGCTCACGTCCTACCCACCCCCAGAATTGCGGGCCCCAGCTCGGTGGTGGTATCTGCGGCAGTGTATGCTTCCTCTACTAAACCACCCTCCTCCTCCTCCGCAACCTCTGTCTCGCAATCAAGATGTGTCAGCAGCAGTCGGTGTCGCGCGGCATGGCAGCACAGCGGTGGGCAAGCATCAGCAGGCCGTGCTGAAACTACTCAGCTTAGGAGAGAAGAGGCACACGGCCCACGAACTGCTGCAGGGTCTGACAGAGCAGACCGACCGCTGGCTTGCGCCGCTGAGCCTCCAACCGGGCATGGTCGTGTGTGACAACGGCCGTAACCTGGTGGCGGCTCTGCAGCTCGGCAGCCTCACGCACGTGCCATGCCTGGCCCACATCTTTAATTTGGTGGTTCAGCGCTTTCTGAAAAACTACCCACGCTTGTCAGACCTGCTCGGCAAGGTGCGCCGTCTCTGCGCACATTTCCGCAAGTCCCACACGAACGCTGCCACCCTGCGGACCCTGCAACATCGGTTTAATCTGCCAGTGCACCGACTGCTGTGCGACATGCCCACACGGTGGAACTCTACACTCCACATGTTGGCCAGGCTCTATGAGCAGTGTAGAGCTATAGTGGAATACCAACTCCAACATGGGCGGCGCAGTGGGAGTCAGCCTCCTCAATTCTGTATAGAAGAGTGGGCCTGGTTGGCAGACATCTGCCAGGTCCTTGGAAACTTTGAGGAGTCTACCCAGATGGTGAGCGGCGATGCTGCAATCATTAGCGTCACCATTCCTCTGCTATGCATCTTGAGAAGTTCCCTGCAAAGCATAAAGGCAGACGTTTTGCGCTCGGAAACGGAGTCGGGGGAAGACAGTATGTCGCTGGATAGTCAGAGCACCCTTCTGTCTATATCTCAGCACGTTGAGGAGGAGGAGGAGCATGAGGAGGATGAGGAGGAGGGGGAAGAGACAGCTTGGCCCACTGCTGAGGGTACCCATGCTGCTTGCCTGTCATCCTTTCAGTGTGTATGGCCTGAGGAGGAGGAGGAGGATCCTGAAAGTGATCTTCCTAGTGAGGACAGCCATGTGTTGCATACAGGTACCCTGGCACACATGGATGACTTCATGTTAGGATGCCTTTCTCGTGACCCTCGCGTTACACGCATTCTGGCCACTACGGAATACTGGGTGTACACACTGCTCGACCCACGGTATAAGGAGAACCTTTGCACTCTCATACCCGAAGAGGAAAGGGGTTCGAGAGTGATACTATACCACAGGACCCTGGCGGACAAGCTGATGGTAAAATTCCCATCCGACAGCGCTAGTGGCAGAAGGCGCAGTTCCGAGGGCCAGGTAGCAGGGGAGGCGCGGAGATCAGGCAGCATGTACAGCACAGGCAGGGGAACACTGTCTAAGGCCTTTGACAGCTTTCTGGCTCCCCACCAAGACTGTGTCACCGGTCCCCAGTCAAGGCTGAGTCGGCGGGAGCACTGTAAAAGAATGGTGAGGGAGTACGTAGCCGATCGCACGACCGTCCTCCGTGACGCCTCTGCCTCCTACAACTGCTGGGTGTCAAAGCTGGACACGTGGCCTGAACTCGCGCTGTATGCCCTGGAGGTGCTTGCTTGTCCTGCGGCTAGCGTCTTGTCAGAGAGGGTGTTTAGTGCGGCTGGGGGAATCATCACGGATAAGCGTACCCGCCTGTCAACCGACAGTGCCGACAGGCTTACACTCATCAAGATGAACAAAGCCTGGATTTCTCCAGACTTCTCTTCTCCACCAGCGGACAGCAGCGATACCTAAACAATACGTAGGCTGCACCCGCGGATGGAAGCATTGTTCTCTATCACCATCAAAAACGTGGACCTTTTAGCTTCAACAATCTGTGTATAATATTCATCCTCCTCCTCCTGAAACCTCACACAATCACGCCGAACGGGCAATTTTTCTTAGGCCCACAAGGCTCAGTCATATAATTTTTGTAAACAATTTTTATACATTTCAATGTTCATTAAAGCGTTGAAACTTGCACCTGAACCAATTTTTATTTTAACTGGGCTGCCTCCAGGCCTAGTTACAAATTAAGGCACATTAACAAAAGCGATTAATGGGTTTCACCTGCCCTCTGGGTTGGGCATGGGCAATTTTTCTGACGTACATTAGTACTGTTGGTACACCAATTTTTGTGGCCCTCGCCTACCCAAAGAAGAAGCATTGATTTGGTGAAAACGGAAAAGAAAAAAAGAACGACACTTACTCGGGAAGAGGGGGTGTTTTAAACAAGAAGCCCCCTCCTTGAAGTGCTGACTACTCTAGATTCTCCCAATCGCGGATATTGCTGCGGTAGGCGAGTTCGATTTTTCAATTTTATTTGTAAAATAGAATTACGGGCAACGCGTTTCGGTGCAACTGGCACCTTTCTCAAGCCAAATGCATAAACAGATTAGAAAAACATACTCACATTTATAAATGTATGTGTATCACTTTCGTTTCATGTGCAGTGCCATCTTGTGTGTGGAGCTGTGTCATTCTGAAGGGAGGGGTTAATGGTGATAGGTTAGGTAGGTCACATGATTTTTTCCCTCCGATGACGTTGTTCGGGCGTGCCACATGGTGTCTAAGGTGACGTACTACATCATAGTGGAGGTTTGGTTTCTAGATGACGCGGTCACGCTGTTAGGGCGCGCCGCGTCATGACAAAGGTCCCATGACCTGATGACGCGGTCGCGTTCGTGCGTGCCACGTCATATTGTGGGTCTTGTGACTAAGTGACGTGGTTGCGCTGTTCATGCGCGCCGGATTATATCGGAGGACCCATGACCTGATAACACGGTCACGTGCGTACCGCGTCATACTAGAGGTCACATGACTAACTTGGTGACGCAATCGCATTGTTCATGCACGGTGCGTCGTACTGAGAATAAGCAGTTAAGCGCCGTTACTATAGGGGCGGGACTAAAAAACCATGGTTTCGTTTTCATCAGTTAAGCTAAGTTTAGATGATATAAAATAGTAGTAAGAGGAATACACGGTTCCCGGAGTAAAAGGCCCTAAGCGCATAATAATAATTGGTGTATAAAACATAAATACAAATATAGTAAGAGCGTGTGGTCTGAGAATCATAAAAAGCAGTTCAGATTAAATTCATAATACCATACAGTGATGTGGTAATTGATGGGAGCTTTTGGATGGTGAGTAAAACATAAACATTCTAAAATTACATGATTTAAGCATCACATAAAACATCCATGAAGTCTAAGATTCCTAATACCATACGGTGATTATAATGTAAAATGAATAAAAAAGTACAAATAAAGTCTAACATGTGTAATATTATACGATGATGGGTATAAATATACAGCCCATTAAAGGTTCCTATAAGTGCCGAGTGACGAGGTGCAAATGTTGTGTGGCTATCGTTAATGGTAGAAAAGAAGTCCAACTACCCGAAACTGGAAAAAAGCACATGATAAAGTGCTTAATGGCATGCAGCACAAGTTACGTCATTTACTTACTTGAATGGCCTTGTGGTTTACAATATATAGGCCGCACAATGAATGCTCTAAGAATACGTTTAAATAACCAGAGAAACAATATCATCAAAGGCTTTGAAAAACACAGCGTCTCACGGCACTTCAAATTGATGCATAATAGGGACCCAACGGGGCTCAAAATAACACCCATAGAAACTATCAAACCAGGTCTCTTGTCTTTATTAAAAAGAGGAGAGATATATTGGATTTTTATCATGCAAACATTAATCCCTCAAGGGAGATTAAAAAGAATTAATTTCTTTTATTCCTGACAGCTAAGCTGATATATGGGCAGCGATAATTGCTGGGGATAATGGTATACGATTAACAGAGTGTTTCATAATTCATTTATTTATTCTTTACATATCATTACATGATTACTGCATGTCATTATGAATTCTAGATCTTCCTGTTTAGTCACAATTTTATATTTATCATAATTAGAGATGAGCGAACGTGTTCTTCCGAGCTTGATATTCGTGCGAATATTAGGGTGTTCGGGATGTTCGTTATTCGTAACGAACACCATGCGGTGTTCTGGTTACTTTCACTTCCTTCCCTGAGACGTTAGCGCGCTTTTTTTGGCCAATTGAAAGACAGGGAAGGCATTACAACTTCCCCCTGTGACGTTCAAGCCCTATACCACCCCCCTGCTGTGAGTGGCTGGGAAGATCAGGTGTCACCCGAACATAAAAGTCGGCCCCTCCCGCGGTTCGGCTCAGATGCCGTGTGAGTTAGATGAGGGACAGTGCTGTTTGTACCGGAGCTGCTGTAGGGAAAGAATTGGTAGTTAGTGTAGGCTTCAAGACCCCCCAAAGGTCCTTATAAGGGCCACTGATAGCTGTGTGTTGGCTGCTGTTAGCAGTGCCATTTTTTTTCTTCTCAAAATCGGCTCTGCAGAGCGTTGCACCCGGCATTAGGGACAGAAGTGCTGCATAGGCAGGGAGAGTGTTAGGAGTGAGTGTAGCCTTCAAGAACCTCAACGGTCCTTTCTAGGGCCATATTTATCCGTGTGCAGTACTGTCCAGGCTGCTGTTAGCTGTGCTGCATTTTTTTTTGCTTCTCAAAATCGCCTCTGCAGAGCATTCCACCCTCCATTGATACTGCAGGGAAAGAATTGTATAGGCAGGGCCAGAAGACAGTTGTCGGCTGCGTCTGCAACCTGTAAAAATCATACGCACCCAGCTACGTTTTACTCCTGGCTTCGCCATTTGCTTTCCTTAATTGGGAAAAAAAATACCTGCTCTGCCACAGTTAATAACTCTGCTACCCTCACGTTCTGTGACACATTAGCAGGAAAACAGCACAGTTATTAAACTTCTCATGTTCATAGAATATACGCAGTGCTGCCTTTTGGTGCAAAAAAACGGAAAATAATTCTATTTGTCCTGCCTCTGTCCGTCCTAACGCCGGTGGACACGTGTCGGCTGCGTCTGCAACCTGTAAAAATCATACGCACCCAGCTACGTTTTACTCCTGGCTTCGCCATTTGCTTTCCTTAATTGGGAAAAAAAATACCTGCTCTGCCACAGTTAATAACTCTGCTACCCTCACGTTCTGTGACACATTAGCAGGAAAACAGCACAGTTATTAAACTTAGATTATTCATTCACTAGAGGCAGTGGGGCCTTTCGTTTTCAAAAAAGGGAAAAAATTATATTTGGCCTGCAGTCTTGCGCCAATTTATTTCCTGCCTGTGAAATCAAATCACTGGTAATACAGCATGCTGAGGGGTAGGGGTAGGCCTAGAGGACGTGGACGCGGCCGAGGACGCGGAGGGCCAAGTCAGGGTGTGGGCACAGGCCAAGCTCCTGATCCAGGTGTGTCGCAGCCGACTGCTGCGCGATTAGGAGAGAGGCACGTTTCTGGCGTCCCCACATTCATCGCCCAATTAATGGGTCCACGCGGGAGACGGTTATTAGAAAATGAGCAGTGTGAGCAGGTCCTGTCGTGGATGGCAGAAAGTGCTTCGCGCAAGCTATCATCCACCCAGACTTCTGCGCCGTCCACTGCTGCCAATCCGAATCCTCTGTCTGCTGCTCCTCCTTCCTCCCAGCCTCCTCACTCCACTACAATAACACCTGCTCAGGAGCGGGAGCACTCCCAGGAACTGTTCTCGGGCCCCTGCTTAGATTGGGCAGCAGCGGTTCCTCTCCCACCAGAGGAGTTTATCGTCACTGATGCCCAACCATTCGAAAGTTCCCGGGGTCCGGGGGAAGAGGCTGGGGACTTCCGCCAACTGTCTCAACAACTTTCTGTGGGTGAGGAGGACGATGACGATCAGACACAGTTGTCTTGCAGTGAGGTAGTAGTAAGGGCAGTAAGTCCGAGGGAGCAGCGCACAGAGGATTCGGAGGAAGAGCAGCAGGACGATGAGGTGACTGACCCCACCTGGTGTGCAACGCTTACTCAGGAGGACAGGTCTTCAGAGGGGGAGTCAAGGGCATCAGCAGGGCAGGTTGCAAGAGGCAGTGCGGTGGCCAGGGGTGGAGGCAGGGCCAGAACGAATAATCCACCAAGTGTTTCCCAAAGCGCCCCCTCGCGCCATGCCACCCTGCAGAGGCCGAGGTGCTCTAAGGTCTGGCAGTTTTTCACAGAGACGCCTGACGACCGACGAACAGTGGTGTGCAACCTTTGTCGCGCAAAGCTCAGCCGGGGAGCCAACACCAACAGCCTCACCACCACCACCATGCGCAGACATATGATGGCCAAGCACCCCGCAAGGTGGGACGAAGGCCGTTCAGCCCCTCCGGTTTGCACCCCTGCCTCTCCCCCTGTGCCCCAACCTGCCACTGAGATGCAACCCCCCTCTCAGGACACAGGCACTACCGTCTCCTGGCCTGCACCCACACCCTCACCTCCGCTGTCCTCGGCCCCATCCAGCAGTGTAGTTCAGCGCACCGTCCAGCCGTCGCTTGCGCAACTGTTGGAGCGCAAGCGCAAGTACGCCGCCACGCACCCGCACGCTCAAACGTTAACCGTCCGCATAGCAAAATTCATCAGCCTTGAGATGCTGCCGTATAGGGTTGTGGAAACGGAGTCCTTCAAAAGTATCATGGAGGCGGCGGCCCCGCACTACTCAGTTCCCAGTCGCCACTACTTTTCCCGATGTGCCGTCCCAGCCCTGCACGACCACGTCTCCCGCAACATTGTACGCGCCCTCACCAACGCGGTTACTGCCACGGTCCACTTAACTACGGACACGTGGACAAGCACAGGCGGGCAGGGCCACTACATCTCCCTGACGGCACATTGGGTGAATTTAGTGGAGGCTGGGACAGAGTCAGAGCCTGGGACCGCTCACGTCCTACCCACCCCCAGAATTGCGGGCCCCAGCTCGGTGGTGGTATCTGCGGAGGTGTATGCTTCCTCCACTAAAGCACCCTCCTCCTCCTCCTCCTCCTCTGTCTCACAATCAAGATGTGTTAGCAGCAGCATGTCGACAGCAGTCGGTGTCGCGCGGTGTGGCAGCACAGCGGTGGGCAAGCGTCAGCAGGCCGTGCTGAAACTACTCAGCTTAGGCGATAAGAGGCACACGGCCCACGAACTGCTGCAGGGTCTGACACAGCAGACCGACCGCTGGCTTGCGCCGCTGAGCCTCCAACCGGGCATGGTCGTGTGTGACAACGGCCGTAACCTGGTGGCGGCTCTGCAGCTCGGCAGCCTCACGCACGTGCCATGCCTGGCCCACGTCTTTAATTTGGTGGTTCAGCGGTTTCTGAAAAGCTACCCACGCTTGTCAGACCTGCTCGTAAAGGCGCGCCGGCTCTGCGCACATTTCCGCAAGTCCCACACGGACGCTGCCACCCTGCGCACCCTGCAACATCACTTTAAGCTGCTAGTGCACCGACTGCTGTGCGGCGTGCCCACACGGTGGAACTCTACGCTCCACATGTTGGCCAGGCTCTATGAACAACGTAGAGCTATAGTCGAATACCAACTCCAACATGGGCGGCGCAGTGGGAGTCAGCCTCCTCAATTCCTTTCAGAAGAGTGGGCCTGGTTGGCAGACATCTGCCATGTCCTTGATAATTTTGAGGAGTCTACCCAGGTGGTGAGCGGCGATGCTACAATCATTAGCGTCACCATTCCTCTGCTATGCATCTTGAGAAATTCCCTGCAAACCATAAAGGCAGCTGCTTTGCGCTCGGAAACGGGGGCGGGGGAAGACAGTATGCCGCTGGATAGTCAGGGCACCCTCCTGTCTATTTCTCAGCGCGTACAGGAGGAGGAGGAGGAGCATGAGGAGGATGAGGAGGAGGGGGAAGAGACAGCTTGGGCCGCTGCTGACGGTACACCGGCTGATTGCCTGTCATCCTTTCAGCGTGTATGGCCTGAGGAGGAGGAGGAGGAGGAGGATCCTGAAAGTGATCTTCCTAGTGAAGACAGCCATGTGTTGCGTACAGGTACCCTGGCACACATGGCTGACTTCATGTTAGGATGCCTTTCTCGTGACCCTCGCGTTGCACGCATTCTGGCCACTACGGATTACTGGGTGTACACACTGCTCGATCCACGGTATAAGGAGAACCTGCCCACTCTGATTCCCGAAGAGGAAAGGGGTTCGAGAGTGTTGCTATACCACAGGACCCTTGCGGACAAGCTGATGGTAAAATTCCCAGCCGACAGCGCTAGTGGCAGAAGGCGCAGTACCGAGGGCAAGGTAGCAGGGGATGTGCGTAGATCGAGCAGCATGTACATCCCAGGCAGTGCAACAGTCTTTAAGGGCCTGGCTAGCTTTATGGCTCCCCACCAAGACTGTGTCACCGCTCCCCAGTCACGGCTGAGTCGGCGGGAGCACTGTAAAAGGATGGTGAGGGAGTACGTAGCGGATCGCACGACCATCCTTGGTGACGCCTCTGCCCCCTACAACTACTGGGTGTCGAAGCTGGACACGTGGCCTGAAATAGCGCTGTATGCCCTGGAGGTGCTTGCTTGTCCTGCGGCTAGCGTCTTGTCGGAGAGGGTGTTTAGTGCGGCTGGGGGAATTATCACAGATAAGCGTAGCCGCTTGTCAACCGACAGTGCCGACAGGCTAACACTCATCAAGATGAACAAAGGCTGGATTTCCCCAGACTTCTGTTCTCCACCAGCGGACAGCAGCGATACGTAAGCAATACATAGGCTGCACCCGCGGATGGAAGCTACGTTCTCTCTCACCATCCAAAACGGGGACATTTCTGCTTCATCAATCTGTGTCTAATATTCCTCCTCCTCCTCCTCCTGCTCCTCCTCCTGAAACCTCACGTAATCACGCTGAACGGGCAATTTTTCTTAGGGCCACAAGGCTCACTCAAATAATTTTTCTGAACAATTTTTATAAGTTTCAATGCGCTTAAAAGCATTGGAACTTTAACTTGAACCAATTTTTCGTTACACTGGGCTGCCTCCAGGCCTAGTTACCACTTAAGCCACATTAACCAAAGCGATTAATGGGTTTCACCTGCCCTCTTGGCTGGCCATGGCCAATTTTTGGGATGTACATTAGTACTGTTGATACAGCAATTTTTGTGGGCCCTCGCCTACAGTGTAATCAAATTAATTTTTAGCCCACCTGCATTACAGCTGACGTTACCTCAGCTGTGTTGGGCAATGCAATGGGATATTTTTATGTACCGCCGGTGGGTTCCAGGGAGCCACCCATGCTGTAGGTGCACACGGAGTTTTTAATACATCTGTACACTTCTAAAGAACCCCAGTCTGACTGGGGCATGCAGTGTGGGCCGAAGCCCACCTGTATTATGCACGACATTACTACCTCAGCTGTGTTGGGCAATGCAATGGGATATTTCTATGTACCGCCGGTGGCTTCCTGGCACCCACCCATGCTGTAGGTGCACACGGAGTTTTTACTACATCTGTACACTTATAAAGAACCCCAGTCAGACTGGGGCATGCAGTGTGGGCCGAAGCCCACCTGCATTAAGCACGACATTACTACCTCAGCTGTGTTGGGCAATGCAATGGGATATTTCTGTGTACCGCCGGTGGGTTCCAGGGAGCCACCCATGCTGTGGGTCCACAGGGACTTCACAATAGGGAGTTGTACCTGCCTGTGTCTATGAATTAAAAAGCCCGGTCTGACTGGGGCATGCAGACACCTTGACAGAATGAATAGTGTGTGGCACATAGGTTCCCCATTGCTATGCCCACGTGTGCAGCTCCTGATGGCGGTGGCACAGGATTCTATTTCTCATTGCTTCTGTACAGCATTGTGGGCTATCGCTCCGCCACTTTTAAAGAGGGTCGCTGCCTAGCCGTGCCAACCTCTGCAGTGTGTGCCTGCGGTCCCTCGTCATGGCAGACGCAATTCTAAATAGACATGAGCGTGGTGTGGCATGAGGGCAGCTGAAGGCTGCCCAGGGACACTTTGGTGTGCGCTGTGGGGGGGAGGGGGGGCGGTTGGGCAGCATGTAACCCAGGAGAAGTGTCAGTGGAGTGTCATGCAGGCAGTGATTGTGCTTTGTTGGAGGTAGTGTGGTGCTGAGCAAAGGTATGCCATGCTAATGAGGGCTTTTCAGAAGTAAAAGTTGTTGGGAGGGGGGGGGGGGCCCACTCTTGCCGGTATTGTGGCTTAATAGTGGGACCTGTGAACTTGAGATGCAGCCCAACATGTAGCCCCTCGCCTGCCCTATCCGTTGCTGTGTCGTTCCCATCTCTTTGTTGAATTGCCCAGATTTTCACACATGAAAACCTTAGCGAGCATCGGCGAAATACAAAAATGCTCTGGTCGCCCATTGACTTCAATGGGGTTCGTTGTTCGAAACGAACCCTCGAGCATCACGGGAAGTTCGTTACGAATAACGAACACCCGAACATTTTGGTGTTCGCTCATCTCTAATCATAATCATCATGCGGTTCTATGAATTTTTGATCTTTTGTATATTTATACCCATCATCGTATAATATTACACATTTTAGACTTTATTTGTACTTTTTTATTCATTTTACATTATAATCACCGTATGGTATTAGGAATCTTAGACTTCATGGATGTTTTATGTGATGCTTAAATCATGCAATTTTAGAATGTTTATGTTTTACACACTATCCAAAAGCTCCCATCAATTACCACATCACTGGATGGTATTCTGAATTTAATATGAAGGCTGGGTTCACACAGGGCAGATTTGTCGCAGTTTTGCCGCGGATTGTCGTTGTGCATCCGCTCTGTGGCAAAACCGCTGCGTTTGCAGTGCAATGCAGCACAAATGAGATTTGCCAAAAAGCTGTTCTCACGGGACGTATTTTTTCCGCACAGCCACAGTGCGGAAATGCAACTACGTCGCGGTTTTAAAAGATGCAGCATGTTCATTCTTTAGTCTTTTCCGCAGCACTTTTTTGTCCATAGACCTCTATGGACGCAGCCAAAACCGCACCAAATACGCGACAAAAGTAAAAAAAGCGCTGCGGATTTTTCTGCACGAAAATGCGCAGCAAAATCCTCAAGCCCAAATTAACCTTTGAAGCGGTTTTGCCGCAGAAGCAGTTCTTCTGCGTCAAAACCGCAACGGAAAAAACGCAGCAAAACCGCGACAAATCAGTCCTGTGTGAACCCAGTCGAACTGTTTTTATGATTCTCAGACCACACGCTCTTACTATATTTATATTTATGTTTTATACACCAATTATTATTATGCGCTTAGGGCCTTTTACTCCAGGAACCGTATATTCCTGTTACTACTATTTTATATCATCTACACTTAGCTTAACTGATGAAAACGAAACCATGGTTTTTAGCCCCGCCCCTATAATAACGGGGCTTAACTGCTTATTCTCAGTACGACGCACCGCGCATGAACAATGCGATTGCGTCACCAAGTTAGTCATGTGACCTCTAGTATGACGCGGTACGCACGAACATCGTGACCGTGTCATCAGGTCACGGGTCCTCCGATATGACGCGGTGCGCATGAACAGCGCAACCATGTCACTTAGTCACAAGACCCACAATTTGACGCGTCACGCACGAACGCGACCGCGTCATCAGGTCATGGTACCTTTGTTATGACGCGGCGCGCCCTAACAGCGTGACCACATCATCTAGAAACCAAACCTCCACTACGATGTAGTACCTCACCATAGACACCACATGGCACACCCGAACAACGCGGCCACGTCATCGGAGGGAAAAAATCATGTGACCTACCTAACCTATCACCATTAACCCCTCCCTTCAGAATGACACAGCTCCACCCACAAGATGGCGCTGCACATGAAACGAAAGTGATACACATACATCTATAAATGCGAGTATGTTTTTCTAATCTGTTTATGCATTTGGCTTGAGAAAGGTGCCAGTTGCACTGAAACGCGTTGCCCGTAATTCTATTTTACAAATAAAATTGAAAAATCGAACTCGCCTACCGCAGTAATATCCGCGATTGGGAGAATCTAGAGGAGTCAGCACTTCAAGGAGGGGGCTTCTTGTTTAAAACACCCCCCTCCTCCCGAGTAAGTGCCGTTCTTTTTTTCTTTTCCGTTTTCACCAAATCGACGCTTCTACTTTGGGTTACTTGCTGGCATTTTCCACGAGCGCAAACGTTTTTTACTCAAAACTTGCTGTTTGTTTTTTATTGGGGGACCACTCTTCTGGTGAGAGCCCCCTATATTGTCATTGCAGCTCTCCTCTCCCATGGAGGATAGGAAAATGGCAAACCGGGGAACCCGCTAATTATCCTTTGGCGCTATCTGAACTGTTGTGCTTTTCAAAACAGCGCTCCTGATTGGTAGAGCTGGGGAAGGGTAGACAGCTATAACATGTCATATGTATCCTTTTGTATCATTTAAAGACTTGATTTCCAATGTGATATTATACTATGAGTAAGGCTGCATGACAGCCGAAACACGGCAGCCTTTCTCATCTGTACTCCGAGACTATATATATTGCAGTCGTTATCTCGGGACAAGAACTCTGCCCTTAAGTGGATACATTTTCTATTACAATCACCGTCCTAGGACAGGCTATCTACTAGTAATGTACATGCACCATTGGGTGTATTATTACTGTAGGGGGTAAAGAGGGAAGCACTATTACTGTAGTGTACAAAGTGAGCAGCTATTACTTTGTGGGGCACAAAAGCAGAATTATTACTATGTGATGGAGTAAACAAGACACACTTGTATCTTGGGGCTTCTGCTCAGATCTTTGAAGACCCCAGCAACACCCCTGATATTAAGTGCCACATCAATGAGTTCTGTGGCCTTGATGAGGAAGTTGGGGTGGCCCAAGATAAACCTTTGAATATCATTACATGAGCTTTCATCTTCCTACAGTCCTATTATTATTATAGGATTACTGTCAGTATAGCTGATGTACGGTATGATAGTTTCTAGGTCAAGAACAAAGGTGTATAGCATTAGGTAGAGTGATCTCTCAGTCTGGAAACAGGTTACAGTCTCCCAACTCAGTTACACACATTAACACTTTCTACAGATCTCAAGATGTGGCATTCAACATTGAGAAAATCTTCTAAGGCCGCCTGCACACGGCAAAGCCAGATTCCTCATGCGGGGGCCTGCATCCAAATCCAGCTCTGACCCCGGCCGGCGACCCCGCATATCTGTTTTTTTTTTCATTATCTGTACTGCAGATGGTCCAGATGGCTCGTTAGACATGTGCAGTACAAATTTTTTAATCAAATGTTTATTTTTCTAGCATTGTCACTAGGCGAGAATGCAGGTACCCGTGACCTAGGAAATCACTGACCGTGTCACAGCACCACACCACAAGTAATCCCTCCTGGGAGAGCAGAAAAAAATTGAAGCTGCTGCGTGCTCACAAATGGATCCGGACACCTGGACACACATGGCACCCGTGACCTATCTGCACTGGGAATTGCGGAAAGGCTGTGGCTCAGACGGCTTCCATTGACTTCAATATAAGCCATCCATTCGGAATCCACACTAAAGTAGTTATCAGATTTATGATGAATGTTTCTTTAAAGGCAATGCATCACATATTATTTTACTAATTAAAATCAGATAGTGAAACTTATTCCAGTTTACTAATCTATTTCATGATGGCATATGGATACATAGTAACATAGTATGTTAGGCTGAATGAAGACAATGTCCATCTAGTTCAGCCTGTTTCAACCTCCTTGTTGATCCAGAGGAAGGCAAAAAACCCCAAGAGGCAGAAGCCAATTAGCCCTATCAGGGGAAAAATTCCTTCCGGACTCCATAATGGCAGTCAGAATAATCTCTGTATCAACCTCTGATAGTTACTACCTGTCTGTAAGACTTGGATCAACAACCCCGCTGGTCACCTAACGTCTATGGTCTGTAATATCATAGCGCCCTAGAAAGACATCAAGTCCTCTCTTAAATTCCTCTATGGATTTTGTCATCACCACATCCTCAGGCAGAGAGTTCCACAGTCTCACTGCTCTTACAGTAAAGAACCCCCTTCTGTGTTGATAATGAAACCTGCTTTCTCCTAGATGTAGCGAATGCCCTCTTGTTACCTGGAACAAGAGGAAGATATAATTACAAGCAGTGGCCTTATTTGGAGACTGAATATTGAAACGTTTAGTCTTGACAAGATTAATTCTTCATTAAGCAATTTCTTACTGGATTACCTTAGGCAAGCAAAACTGGTTTGTTTTCTCCTCAGTAATATATATCTTCAGTACTTGCTTGCAGTTAATCAGTCCATCAGCTGTACTCTCAGCAGCTTACACTTCAGGCTGTTACACTTTGGCTGTCATTGCTGGAAGAGAAAGAAGGTATGTTACACTTAGACCGTCGCGCCGGATCTCCTTTCTTCAGCACAGCGGATGCGTCCAGGCGTGCCGGCTGACGCACCTGGCGCATGCTCAGTGCCTTTATTTTTTCTTTAATCTCCTGCTTTCCCGCAGATCTGCAGCACATCTACTGTGACAGCTGCAGGGGTGTTGTGGCAGGGAAGCCGTCCCTGCGGGATCTGCAGGTAAAAAGAGGATACTGCGGTTTTATTCTGCACGTAGAGGGCACAAATAAAATCCGTTGCTGTGCATAGAGAGGAATCTCCACACACATCAATGGGCACATTGAGCAGCAGATCACATGCGTCTGTTGACAAGTGTGGAATCCGCTGCTCAATTTTCCCTGTGTGCATGAGGCCTTACTGTTACTTATTACACTAACGTGTTATTGTACAAGGTGAGATGTGTTGGACATCGTGTCTGTAGAGCAGCGAGTTTGTAACTTCAGTTCCCCACATTGTTGTTTTGTTTTGCAAAAAATGCAATACATTGATGTTCTGCTGCGAAGACAGACATACATACATACATTCATTTTTATATATCTAGATAACAACCAATCACAGCGCAGCTTTCATGTTACCTCAGCTTTATAATATATAACAACCAACCGCAGCGCAGCTGACATGTTACCTCAGCTTTATAATATACTAGCTGATATACCCGGCTTTGCCCGAGTTAATTTGGTACTGGTGTTTATCTGGTGTTCACACGGAAAATCTTATGAAGTCATGGTTACTTTAGAGATACCGGGGAAAAACATATGTTCACCATTTTGCATAGTTTTCTGCGTTACCCTGAAAACACCACGGGAGGTAACCATGCGATGTTTCCTTTATATAAAATGACATCAGGAAGTGAGAGAATTAGATTCCATATGTAAAATTTGGATGCTAATTCTTTTGCACTTAGAATTGAATAATCGAGTTGGAACCCATTAACTTTTCCTATTTATTACATATTCAATGCTCATGGCAAATTTCATGTTTCTATGACATTGGGAAGTGAGAGATTTAAATTATGTATGTAAAATTTCGACGCTAATTCTTTTGCGCTAGAATTAAATAATCGAGTTGGGACCCATTACATTTTCCTATTTATGACATAATCAATGCTCGTGCCAAATTTCACGCTTCTATGACACTGGAAAGTAAGAAAAATACATTCCATACGTAAAATTTGAACGCTAATTCTTTTGCGCATAGAATTGAATAATCGAGTTGGGACCCATTAACTTTTCCTATTTATGACATAATCAATGCTCATGCCAAATTTCAAGTTTCTATGACATCGGGAAGTGAGAGAATTAGATTCCGTACGTAAATTTTGGTTGCTAATTCTTTTGTGCTTAGAATTGAATAATTGAGTTGGGACTCATTAACTTTTCCTATGTATGACATAATAATCAATGCCCGTGCTAAATTTCAAGTAACAAAATTAGATTCCATACGTAAAATTTGGACACTAATTCTTTTGCGCATTGAATTAAATAAATGAGTTGGGACCCATTAACTTTTCCAATGTATGACACAATCAATGCCCGTGCCAAATTTCAAGTTTCTATGACAGCTGGAAGTGAGAGAATTAGATTCTGTACGTAAAATTTGGACGCCAATTCTTTTGCGCTTAGAATTGAATAATTGAGTTGGGACCCATTAACTTTTCCTATTTATGACATTATCAATGCTCGTGCCAAATTTCACGTTCCTATGACACAGGAAAGTGAGAAAATTACATTCCGTACGTAAAATTTGGACGCTAATTCTTTTGCACATAGAATTGAATAATCGAGTTGCAATCCATTAGCTTTTCCTATTTATGACATAATCAATGCTCGTGCCAAATTTAACGCTTCTATGACACTGGAAAGTAAGAAAAATACATTCCATACGTAAAATTTGAACGCTAATTCTTTTGCGCATAGAATTGAATGATTGAGTTGGGACCCATTAACTTTTCCTATTTATGACATAGTCAATGCCCGTGCCAAATTTTAAGTTTCTATGACATTGGGAAGTGAGAGATTTAGATATGTACGTTAAATTTCTATGCTAATTCTTTTGCGCTACAATTAAATAATCAAGTTAGGACCCAATTACTTTTCCTATTTTGGAGATATTCTATGCTCACGCCAAAATGCATGTTTCTACGACATTGGGAAGTTGGAGAACTTTTGGCGAATCAGTCAGTGAGTGAGTCAGTGAGGGCTTTCGTCTTTATATATATAGATAACACCAAATGACAGCGCAGCTTTCAGCAGTAAGAGAAATAACAACCAATTACAGCGTAACTTTTATTTTACCTCAGCAATATAAAAAATAGCAACCAGCGCAGCATTCATTTCATCTCAGAGGTATAATATATAGCAACCAATCACAGCACAGCTTTCATGTTACCTCAGCAGTATAAGAAATAGTAACCAATCACAGCACAGCTTTCATTTTACCTCAGCATTCTCAATATCCAGCAATTGTCTTGCGAAACGTTCGGCGGATGGATCATTTTGTAGTTGAACACGCTTGCTCGCAATGCCTTTTGCTTTCGTGCTTGAGATGGAAATCAAACGATCTTTGATTTGAACGCGCGCCACCTATCGTAGGATAGATGTACTATGCCAGTAATCTTCCCAGGAGTGTACTCAACAACTTCCCAATGTTTCATGGCGATTGGATGAATGGTGTAGTAATGCATAAAGGACAGACAGACAGACATTCATTTTTATATATATAGATGACATCAGATGACATTGGGAAGTGAGAAAATTAGATTCCGTACGTAAAATTTGGGCGCTAATTCTTTTTTGCTTAGAATTGAATAATCGAGTTGGGACCTAATAACTTTTCCTATTTATGACATAATCAATGGTCGTGCCAAATTTCAAGTTTCTATGACATTGGAATGTGAGAGAATTAGATTCCGTACGTAAAATTTGGACGCTAATTCTTTGGCGCTTAGAATTGAATAATCGAGTTGAGACCCATTAACTTTTCCTGTTTTTGACATAATCAATGCTCGTGCCAAATTTCATGTTTCTACCACATCGGGAAGTGAGAGAATTAGTGGCAATGATGGAAATCGAACGATCTACGTGGGGGGGGGGGGGGCGTAACTGTCGACGACGCTTGCACGCGCGCCGTTTATCATAGCATAAATGAACTATGCCTATAATCTTCCCAGGAGTGTACTCAACAACTTCCCAAAGTTTCATGGCGATCGGATGAATGGTGTAGTAGCGCATAAAGGACAAACAGACAGACAGACACGCAGACAGACATACATTCAATTTTATATATATAGACTAGCTTACCCATCGCGCGTTGCTGCGAAGACAGACATACATACATTCATTTTTATATATCTAGATAACAACCAATCACAGCGCAGCTTTCATGTTACCTCAGTGGTATAATATATAACAACCAATCGCAGCGCAGCTTTCATGTAACCTCAGTAGTATAAGAAGTAGCAACCAATCACAGCACAGCTTTCATGTTGCCTCAGCAGTATAATATATAGCAACTAGAGATGAGCGAGCACCAAAATGCTCGGGTGCTCGTTACTCGGGACGAAATTTTCGCAATGCTCGAGGGTTCGTTTCGAGTAACGAACCCCATTGAAGTCAATGGGCGACCCGAGCATTTTTGTATATCGCCGATGCTCGCTAAGGTTTTCATTTGTGAAAATTCGGGCAATTCAAGAAAGTGATGGGAACGACACAGCAACGGATAGGGCAGGTGAGGGGCTACATGTTGGGCTGCATCTGAAGTTCCCAGGTCCCACTATTAAGCCACAATAGCGGCAAGAGTGCACATCCCCCCCCCCCCCCCCGCACTGTCAGCATAAAGATCGTTCTCCTCTGCCACAGCTGTAACAGCTGTGGCAGAGAAGAACGATGTTAGCCCATTGAATTCAATGGAGCCGGCAATACAGCAGGTTCCACTGAAAGCAATGGGCTGCAGGCGTGCGCGGGATGAATTGTCGGGAAGGGCTTAAATATAGAAGCCCTTCCCTGCAATTCATCCAGAAATGTGTAAAAAGAAAAAAAATATACCGTATATACCGGCGTATAAGGCGACGGGGCGTATAAGACGACCCCCCAACTGTCACCTTATACGCCGGCAATACAGTGGAGCAAAGAATAAAAATCATTACTCACTTCCCCCCGCGTTCTGCGGCACTGCTGCAGGATGTCGCTCCCTTCTGGTCCCTGGCAGAGCATTGCTTTCTGGACGCAGGGCTTGAAATCCCCGCCTCCAGAAAACACACGTGGCTTCAGCCAATCACAGCCAATGACAATGATGTCATTGAATGGCTGTGATTGGCTGACGGCGTGTGTTAGCTAATCACAGTAGCTTTCTGGAGGCGGGGATTTCAAGCCCTGTGTCCAGAAAGCAAAGCTCTGCCAGGGACCAGGAGGGAGCGACGGCCTGCAGCAGCGCCGCAGAACGCCGGGGGAGGTGAGTAATGAATTTTTTTTTGACACTTTCTTTTTTTTTGTATTACCGGCGTATAAGACGACCCCCGACTTCAGAACAGATTTTTCGGGGTTCAAAAGTCGTCTTATACGCCAGTATATACGGTATATACTTACCTTGTCCCGGCAGACGGAGTTCAGCGCGGCCGGCCTACAGTGGGTGTGAGTCAGACCTGCCCCCTGATTGGCTTAGTGCTGAGTCTGACTCACACCCCCTTCACACCCACTGCCGGCCGCCGCCGCTGAACTCCGTCTGCCGGGACAAGGTAAGTAATAGTATATATATATATATTTTTTTTTTTTATTGTAACACATTTCTGGATGAATTGCAGGGAAGGGCTTATATATTTAAGCCCCTCCCGACAATTCATTCCGCGCACGCCGGCAGCACATTGCTTTCAGTGGATCCTGCTGTATTGCCGGCTCCATTGAATTCAATGGGCAAACATCGTTCTTCTCTGCCACAGCTGTTACAGCTGTGGCAGAGAAGAAAGATTTGTCTTCTATATGTTCTCAATGGGGTCGGCGCTGCTGCCGCCGGCCCCATTGAGCGCATATAGAGAAGAGAACAGGAATCGCAGATCGCACATAGGTGCGATCTGCGATTTCTATGGCCTAAGAAGGATTGTTGGGGTTCTTGAAGCCTAAAATCACTCCTAACGCTCACCCTATAGCAGCTCCGGCATCAACAGCACTTTCCCTGAACTATGTCAGAATGCATCTGTGGCGAGCCGCGGGCGGGCAGATTTTAATACTCGGGTGACACCTAATCTCGCCAGCCACTCACTGCAAGGGGGTGGTATAGGGCTTGAACGTCGCAGGGGGAAGTTGTAATGCCTTCCCTGTCTTTCTATTGGCCAGAAAAGTGCGCAAATTTCTCAGGGAAGAAAATGAAAGTGACTCGAACACCGCGTGGTACTCGTCTCGAGTAACGAGCATCTCGAACACCCTAATACTCGAACGAGTATCAAGCTCGGACGAGTATGCTCGATTATATCTAATAGCAACCAATCACAGCACAGCTTTCATGTAACCTGAGTAGTATAAGAAGTAACACCCAATCACAGCACAGCTTTCATGTTGCCTCAGCAGTATAATATATAGCAACCAATAACAGCACAGCTTTCATGTTACCTTAGCAGTATAAGAAATAGCAACCAATCACAGCACAACTTTCTTTTTACCTCAGCATTATCAATATCCAGCAATTCTCAAGCGAAACATTCGGCGGATGCATCATTTTGTAGTTGAACACGCAACCCGTTGCTCATAATGCCTTTTGCTTTTGTGCTTGAGATGGAAATCAAACGATCTTTGTCTGGGGGGCATAAATGTCGATAATGCTCACACGCGCGCCACCTATCGTAGGATTGTTGTACTATGCCAGTAATCTTTGGAGGAGTGTACCCAACAACTTCCCAAAGTTTCATGGTGATTGGATGAATGGTGTAGTAATGCATAAAGGACAGACAGACATACATTCATTTATATATATATATATATATATATATATATATATATATATATATATATATATATAGATGACATCAGGAAGTGAGAGAATTAGATTCCGTACGTAAAATTTGGATGCTAATTCTTTTGCGCTTAGAATTAAATAATCGAGTTGGGACCCTTGAACTTTTCCTATTTATGACATAATCAATGCTCGTGCCATATTTCAAGTATCTGTGACATTGGGAAGTGATGGAATTAGATTCCGTACGTAAAATTTGGACGCTAATTTTTTTGCGCTTAGAATTGAATAATCGAGTTGGGACCCAATAACGTTTCCTATTTATGACATAGTCAATGCTCATGCCAAATTTCATGTTTCTATGAAATCGCGAAGTGAGAAAATAAGATTTCGTACGTAAAATTTGGACGCTAATTTTTTGGTGCTTAGAATTGAATAATGGAGTTGGGACCCATTAATTTTTCCTATTTATGACATAATCAATGCTCATGCCAAATTTCATGTTTCTATGACATCGCGAAGTGAGAAAATTAGATTCCGTACGTAAAATTTGGACGCTAATTCTTTGGCGCTTAGAATTGAATAATCGAGTTCGGACCTATTAGCTTTTCCTATTTATGACATAATCAATGCTCGTGCCAAATTTCAAGTTTCTATGACATTGGGAAGTGATGGAATTAGATTCCGTACGTAAAATTTGGACGCTAATGCTTTTGCGCTTAGAATTGAATAATCGAATTGGGACCCATTAACTTTTCCTATTTATGACATAATCAATAGAGATGAGCGAGCGTACTCGGAAAAGCACTACTCGCTTGAGTAATTTGCTTTATCCGAGTATCGCTGTGCTCGTCCCTGAGGATTTGGGTGCCGCTGCGGCTGACAGGTGAGTCGCAGCGGGGAGCAGGGGAGAGCGGGCGGGAGAGAGGGAGAAAGAGATCGCCCTCCCGTTCCTCCCCGCTCTCTCCTGCAGCTCCCCGGTCCGTGACGGCACCCGAATCTTCAGGGACGAGCACAGCGATACTAGGATAAAGCAAATTACTCGAGCGAGTAGTGCTTTTCTGAGTACGCTCGCTCATCTCTAATAATCAATGCTCGTGCCAAATTTTAAGTTTCTATGACATCGCGAAGTGAGAAAATTAGATTCCGTACGTAAAATTTGATGCTAATTCTTTTGCGCTTAGAATTCAATAATCGAGTTGGCACCCATTAACTTTTCCTATTTATGACATAATCAATGCTCATGCCAAATTTCATGTTTCTATGACATCGCAAAGTGAGAAAATTAGATTCCGTACGTAAAATTTGGATGCTAATTCTTTAGCGCTTAGAATTGAATAATCGAGTTGGAACTTATTAGCTTTTCCTATTTATGACATAATCAATGCTCGTGCCAAATTTCAAGTTTCTATGACATTGAGAAGTGATGGAATTAGATTCCGTACGTAAAATTTGGACGCTAATTTTTTGGCGCTTAGAATTGAGTAATCGAGTTGGGACCCATTAACTTTTCCTATTTATGACATAATCAATGCTCATGCCAAATTTCATGTTTCTATGACATCGCGAAGTGAGAAAATTAGATTCCGTACGTAAAATGTGGACGCTAATTCTTTGTCGCTTAGAATTGAATAATCGAGTTGGGACCCATTAGCTTTTCCTATTTATGACATAATCAATGCTCGTGCCAAATTTCATGTTTCTACAACATCGGGAAGTGAGAGAATTAGTGGCAATGATGGAAATCAAACGATCTACGTGGGGGGGGGCGTAACTGTCACGCTCGCACGCGCGCCATTTATCATACGATAGTTGTACTATGACTATAATCTTCCCAGGAGTGTACTCAACAACTTGCCAAAGTTTCATGGTGATCGGATGAATGGTATAGTAGTGCATAAAGGACAAACAGACAGACACGCAGATAGACAGACACGCATACATTCAATTTTAAATATATAGATAACAACCAATCACAGTGCAGCTTCCAAGTTACCTCAGCGGTATAATATATAACAACCAATCACAGCGCAGCTTTCATGTTACATCAGTGGTATAATATATAACAATCAATCACAGCACAGCTTTCATGTTGCCTCAGCAGTATAATATATAGCAACCAATCACAGCACAGCTTTCATGCTACCTAAGCAGTATAAGAAATAGCAGCCAATCACAGCACAGCTTTCATTTTACCTCAGCAGTCTCAATATCCAGCAATTGTCAAGCGAAACGTTCAGTGGATGCATCATTTTGTAGTTGAACACGCTTGCTCGTAATGCCTTTTGCTTTTGTGCTTGAGATGGAAATCAAACAATCTTTGTCTGGGGGGCATAACTGTCAAGGATGCTCGCACATGCGCCACCTATCGTAGGATAGTTGTACTATGCCAGTAATCTTCCCAGGAGTGTACTCAACAACTTCCCAAAGTTTGATAGCGATTGGATGAATGGTGTAGTAATGCATAAAAGACAGACAGACAGACATTTATATATATATATAGATGACATCAGGAAGTGAGAGAATTAGATTCCGTACGTAAAATTTGGACGCTATTTCTTTTGCGCTTAGAATTGAATAATCAAGTTGGGACCCATTACCTTTTCCTATTTATGATATAATCAATGCCCATGCCAAATTACATCGGGAAATGAGAGAATTAGATTTCGTACTACGTAAAATTTGGACGCTAATTCTTTAGCGCTTAGTATTTAATAATTGAGTTGGGACCCATTAACTTTTCCTATTTATGACATTATCAATGCCCGTGCCAAATTTCAGGTTTCTATGACATCGCGAAGTGAGAAAATTAGATTCCGTACGTAAAATTTGGACGCTAATTCTTTGGCGCTTAGAATTGAATAATTGAGTTGGGACCCATTAACTTTTTCTATTTATGACATAATCAATGCTCCTGCCAAATTTCAAGTTTCTATGACATTGGAAAGTGAGAGAATTAGATTCCGTACTTAAAATTTGGACAATGGTTCTTTCGCGCTTAGAATTGAATAATTGAGTTGGGACCCATTACCTTTTCCTATTTATGACATAATCAATGCTCGTTCCAAATTTCAAGTTTCTACAACATCGGGAAGTGAGAGAATTAGTGGCAATGAAGGAAATCGAGCGATCTACGTGGGAGGGCGTAACTGTCGACGGCGCTCACACGCGCGCTATTTATCCTAGGATAAATGTACTATGCCAGTAATCTTCCCAGGAGTGTACTCAACAACTTCCCAAAGTTTCATGGCGATCGGATGAATGGTGTTGTAGCGCATAAAGGACAAACAGACAGACAGACACACAGACAGACACGCATACATTTAATTTTATATATATATATATATATATATATATATATAGACTAGCTTACCCATCGCGCGTTGCTGCGAAGACAGACAGACATACATACATTCATTTTTATATATCTAGATAACAACCAATCAGAGCGCAGCTTTCAAGTTACCTCAGCGGTATAATATATAACAACCAATCACAGCGCAGCTTTCATGTTACCTCAGTGGTATAATATATAACAACGAATTGCAGCGCAGCTTTAATGTAACCTCAGTAGTATAAGCAGTAGCAACCAATCACAGCACAGCTTTCATTTTACCTCAGCAGTATAAGAAATAGCAACCAATCACAGCACAGCTTTCATGTTGCCTCAGCAGCATAATATATAGCAACCAATCACAGCACAGCTTTCATGTTACCTCAGCAGTATAAGAAATAGCAATCAATCACAGCACAGCTTTCCTTTTACCTCAGCATTCTCAATATCCAGCAATTGTCTTGCGAAACGTTTGGCAGATGCATCATTTTGTAGTTGAACACGCTTGCTCGTAATGCCTTTTGCTTTTTTGCTTGAGATGGAAATAAAACGATCTTTTTTCAGGGGAGCATAACTGTCGACGACGCTCGCACTCGTGCCACCTATCGTAGGATAGTTGTACTATGCCAGTAATCTTCCCAGGAGTGTACTCAACAACTTCCCAAAGTTTCATGGCGATTGGATGAATGGTGTAGTAATGCATAAAGGACGGAAGGGTATATATAGATGACATCAGGAAGTGAGAGAATTTGATTCCGTACGTAAAATTTGGACGCTAATTGTTTTGCGCTTAGAATTGAATAATCGAGTTGGGACCCATTAACTTTTCCTATTTATGATATAATCAATGCCCGTGCCAAATTACATTGGGAAGTGAGAGAATTAGATTCCGTACTACATAAAATTTGGACGCTAATTCTTTGGCACTTAGAATTGAATAATCGAGTAGGGACCCATTAGCTTTTCCTATTTATGACATAATCAATGCTCCTGCCAAATTTCAAGTTTCTATGAAGTTGGGAAGTGAGAGAATTAGATTCCGTACGTAAAATTTTGACGCTAATTCTTTGGCACTTAGAATTGAATAATCGAGTTGGGACCCATTAGCTTTTCCTATTTATGACATAATCAATGCTCCTGCCAAATTTCAAGTTTCTATGAAGTTGGGAAGTGAGAGAATTAGATTCCGTACGTAAAATTTTGACGCTAATTCTTTTGCGCCTAGAATTGAATAATCGAGTTGGGACCCATTAGCTTTTCCTATTTATGACATAATCAATGCTCATGCCAAATTTCATGTTTCTACGACATCGGGAAGGGAGAGAATTAGTGGCAATGATGGAAATCGAACGATCTACGTGGGGGGGGGGGGCGTAACTGTCCACGACGCTCGCACGCGCGCCATTTATCATAGGATAGTTGTACTACGCCTATAATTTCCCAGGAGTGTACTCAACAACTTCCCAAAGTTTCATGGCGATCGGATGAATGGTGTTGTAGCGCATAAAGGACAAACAGACAGACAGACACGCACACAGACAGACACGCACACAGACAGACACGCACACAGACAGACACGCATACATTCAATTTTATATATATAGATTATTAATGTAAAAAAAGGATCTTAAGAAAAATACACAGAATCTATTGTTGCAACAGGCCAGACCTAGGAGGGATTAAGCAGCGAGGAATGGTAGTCACGGTGGCTCTGCTCCTCCTGGCAAGGTGGCAACCGTGGTTTAGACAGCATGCTACATAGTGGCAAATTTTGGCAGTTCTCACTGTATGCTGCCTGCAGGGTCGGGCAAGGTAAGATGTGATACCCCAGTTGGGCACTACCCGCGGGGGTGGGTATAGAAAGAAGTTGTTTTGTCCTGAGGCCAGTCTGTGTACAGGTAGGGACTAGAGTTGAGCGAACCTACTCGTTTCGAGTAATTACTCGATCGAGCACCGCAATTTTCGAGTACTTCCCTACTCGGGTGAAAACATTCGGGGGGCGCCGGGGGGTGGGGGGAGGCGTAGCTGAGCAGGGGGTAGCAGCAAGGAACAGGGGGGAGCCCTCTCTCTCTCCCTTTCCCCCCCACTTCCCGCTGCAGCCCCCCACTCACCCACAGCGCCCCCCGAATCGTTTTGGCCGAGAACGGAAGTACTCGAATATCGCGGTGCTCGGGCAAAAAAGGGGCGTGGCCGAGTAGGTTCGCTCATCTCTAGTAGGGACCCATTCTGAACAAAATAATAAGTACAAAAAAGTGGAGAATTTTTTTGGGTTTTTTTTAAATCAAATTTTTATTAAGGCTTTGCATTAATTAAGACATTCAGATTTCCATAGACCATACACAAAGATAGTTATTAGCTGAAGAAAACAGCAGTAGTGCCAGATTGCATTGAGAAAAGTCTGTGTCTGCCGATCCACGGTCTCGGGCATATGAATATGCTGTAGCTGTAACATCAATGAAAACTTTATATTATCTTTAATCTATATATATAAAATTGAATGTATGCGCGCGTGTCTGTCTGTGTGTCTGTCTGTGTGTTTGTCCTTTATGCGCTACTACACCATTCATCCGATCTCCATGAAACTTCGGGAAGTTGTTGAGTACACTCCTGGGAAGATTATAGGCATAGTACAAATATCCTACGATAAATGGCGCGCGTTCGAGCGTCGTCGACAGTTACGCCCCCCCCGCGCGAAGATCGTTCGATTTCCATCACTGCCACTAATTTTCTAACTTCCCAATGTCGTAGAAACATAAAATTTGGCACGAGCATTGATTATGTCATAGATAGGAAAAGGTAATGGGTCTAACTCGATTATTCAATTCTATGCGCCAAGGAATTAGCGTCCAAATTTTACGTACGGAATCGAATTCTCTCGCTTCCCATTGTCATAGAAACATGAAATCTGGCATGGGCATTGATTATGTCATAAATAGGAAACGCTAATGGGTCCCAACTCGATTATTCAATTCTATGCGCAAAAGATCTAGCGTCCAAATTTTACGTACGGAATTGAATTCTCTCGCTTCCCAATGTCATAGAAACATTAAATTTGGCACGGGCATTGAATATGTCATAAATAGGAAACGCTTATGGGTCCCAACTCGATTATTCAATTCTATGCACCAAAGAATTAGCGTCCAAATTTTACGTACGGAATCGAATTCTCTCGCTTCCCAATGTCATAGAAACATGAAATTTGGCACGGGCATTGAATATGTCATAAATAGGAAACGCTAATGGGTCCCAACTCGATTATTCAATTCTATGCGCCAAAAAATTAGCGTCCAAATTTTACGTACGGAATGTAATTTTCTCACTTTCCGGTGTCATAGAAACTTGAAATTTGGCACGAGCATTGATTATGTCATAAATAGGAAAAGCTAATGATTCCCAACTCGATTATTCAATTCTATGCGCAAAATAGTTAGCGTCCAAATTTTGCGTACGGAATGTAATTTTCTCACATAGAAACTTGAAATTTGGCACGGGCATTGAATATGTCACAAATAGGAAACGCTAAAGGGTCCCAACTCGATTATTCAATTCTATGCGCAAAAGAATTAGCGTCCAGATTTTACATACGGAATCTAATTTTCTCGCTTCCCAATGTCATAGAAACTCGAAATTTGGCACGCGCATTGATTATGTCATAAATAGGAAAAGTTAATGGGTCCCAACTCAATTATTCAATTCTATGCGCAAAAGAATTGGCGTCCAAATTTTACGTACGGAATGTAATTTTCTCACTTTCCGGTGTCATAGAAACTTGAAATTTGGCACGAGCATTGATTATGTCATAAATAGGAAAAGCTAATGATTCCCAACTCGATTATTCAATTCTATGCGCAAAATAGTTAGCGTCCAAATTTTGCGTACGGAATGTAATTTTCTCACATAGAAACTTGAAATTTGGCACGGGCATTGAATATGTCACAAATAGGAAACGCTAAAGGGTCCCAACTCGATTATTCAATTCTATGCGCAAAAGAATTAGCGTCCAGATTTTACATACGGAATCTAATTTTCTCGCTTCCCAATGTCATAGAAACTCGAAATTTGGCACGCGCATTGATTATGTCATAAATAGGAAAAGTTAATGGGTCCCAACTCAATTATTCAATTCTATGCGCAAAAGAATTGGCGTCCAAATTTTACGTACGGAATGTAATTTTCTCACTTTCCGGTGTCATAGAAACTTGAAATTTGGCACGAGCATTGATTATGTCATAAATAGGAAAAGCTAATGATTCCCAACTCGATTATTCAATTCTATGCGCAAAATAGTTAGCGTCCAAATTTTGCGTACGGAATGTAATTTTCTCACATAGAAACTTGAAATTTGGCAAGGGCATTGAATATGTCACAAATAGGAAACGCTAAAGGGTCCCAACTCGATTATTCAATTCTATGCGCAAAAGAATTAGCGTCCAGATTTTACATACGGAATCTAATTTTCTCGCTTCCCAATGTCATAGAAACTCGAAATTTGGCACGCGCATTGATTATGTCATAAATAGGAAAAGTTAATGGGTCCCAACTCAATTATTCAATTCTATGCGCAAAAGAATTGGCGTCCAAATTTTACGGACGGAATCTAATTTTCTCGCTACCCAATGTCATAGAAACTTGAAATTTGGCACGAGCATTGATTATGTCATAAATAGGAAACGTTAATGGGAAGTTGTTGAGTACACTCCTCCGAAGATTACTGGCATAGTACATCTATCCTACGATAGGTGGCGCGCGTGCGAGCGTCGTCGACAGTTATGCCCCCCCAGACAAAGGTCGTTTGATTTCCATCTCAAGCACAAAAGCAAAAGGCATTACGAGCAACGGGATGCGTGTTCAACAACAAAATGATGCATCCGCCGAACGTATCACAAGACAATTCCTGGATATTGAGAATGCTGAGGTAAAATAAAAGCTGTGCTGTGATTGGTTGCTATATATTATACCGCTGAGGTAAAATGAATGCTGCGCTGTGATTCGTTGCTATTTTTTATATTGCTGAGGCAGAATAAAAGTTGCGCTGTGATTGGTTGTTATTTCTCTTACTGCTGACGTAACATGAAAGCTGCACTGTGATTGGTTGTTATATTTTATACTGCTGAGGTAGCATATAAGCTGCGCTGTGATTGGGTGTTATATATTATAAAGCTGAGGTAACATGAAAGCTGCGCTGTGATTGTTTGTTATATATTATACCACTGAGGTAACCTAAAAAAGCTGCGCTGTGATTGGTTGTTATCTAGATATATAAAAACGAATGTATGTCTGTCTTCGCAGCAACGCGCGACGGGTAAGCTAGTATATTATATAACTTTTTCTCATCACTGGGAATGGGATATCCAATACTAGGGGAGGTTAGCGCCTTTTTCCCGTGTGGCGAAGGTGCGCCATTGTAATATACGTTTCCCGTGAGAGAAAAACAAACAAGTTTAACCTCTGAACAATTATTATGTGTGGGTGGGTGGGGGGGGGTTGGGGAGGAGGGGGGATAGGGAAGATAAGGTATAAGGGGAATAGGGGAGAATATAATGGTCCGACGTTGTCTTAGTATGATCTAAAGAATTGCCCTCTTCGGGGCCTGATTTACGTTTTGCTTCTCTGGAGAGGTACTTACAATCAGGGCTAGATCCTTCGCTCTGATGGATGCCAGGAGCCGCAAAGCCGCCCGCCACCCCCTCCTGAGTGCACCAAACACAGATCATCAACTCCAGGAAATCAGCACTCAGGTTGTGGGCCGGTATACAATGGGAATCGAGCCCCAGGGGCTCTCAAGGGAAACCATTTATGGGCAGGATAGTCCCTCAGATTTTTCGTCCCTGAGTCCCTATCTAGTGTGTATTAGTGGGCATGGGGTCATTATTCTGGTTTATTTGTCTCCAGGGGTGCCATGTCTTGATAAATCCCTCGTGTGTATCCGAGTTCCAACTATGCAGCTCCTCCATATTATAGATTGCCTCGACTTTGGTTTTCCATAGTGCCAAAGTGGGTGGCGCTTTCTGGAGCCAGAGGGAGGGTATTAGTGCCTTGGCCGCATCTAAGAGAAAGGCCAATAATTTGTCCCTAAGGGGAAATTTGCTGAGGGTCTCCATAGGAAGAGGATCTCTGGTGTGATTCGGAAGTTAGGTTTAAGTAAGCGTAAGACCTCCTCTACTTCTTTCCAGAATGTGGTGAGTGCATCACACTCCCACCAGATGTGCTTGTATGAGCCTGTTGCTGCATAGCATCTCCAGCATTTGTCCTGTTCAGCTAATTTATGTGTATATAGCCATTGTGGAGTCTTATACCATCTAGCTATGACTTTATAATGGCTTTCTTGAAGCAAAAAACAAGCCTGGCTAAACACTCCCCTAGGTGACCTGTAAACCTCAGGGGCTGGAGAATATTGCCAGAACATATATTACAGTGGAGAAATATGAACACATAACATCATAACTTCACACACTTATTATACATCACATTAGGACCTGTTTGGAAGGCTATAGTTGACACAGAAAGTGCTGGAGTGCCCAACTCCAGAGTACTACAGTTCATGTGTTCACAACTTTATACTCTACAACACATTTTACTTCTGCTTTCTTTTTTAAGTCTGAATATCAATCTTAAATTTGTACTCATCTAATCAATCAGAATTTATCTTTCTTTCCAGCTAACTATGAAGATCTTTGTGAAAACTCTTACTGGGAAGAAAATCACCCTTGAAGTGGAGCCCAGTGATACTATTGCAAGTGTGAAACACAAGATACAAAACATAGAGGGTATCCCACCCGATCAGCAGAGAATGATGTTTGCTGATAGGGAGCTTGACAATGCAAAAACCCTACATCATTACAACATCTCAAGGGGATCAACACTTAGCATTTTTCGTCCTGTGAAATTTTATCAGATAACTATCAACATGGAAATCCTAAAGAACAAGACCATGATCCTTAAGGTTTTGACTAGTGATACTATCAAAGATGTAAAAGCCAAGATCCAAGACAAAGAGGGCATCCCAGCAGATCAGCAGAGATTGAAGTTTAATGATCGGGAGCTTGACAATAAACATACACTAAATCACTACAACATCCAGGATAAAGCAACACTCTACCTTACTAAGCATGAATAATGTCAATATACATATGGATGTCGGCATCAATGGTTTGCATTTGTAACATTCACTCTCACTATATTGGGTTAAGCGCTCCTATGGGTTTTCTGAAGCTACCAGACCATATGTTATCTTAAGCGTTTGAATAAAAGTCTTATTTTAAAAAAATCCTTAATTTATATTGCATTCCTTACAATGAATCATTTTAACGTGTTATATAGAGTAAAGTCTATCTAGAAGATGATATATTTCTGATTACAATGAAATCTCTCCTTTTTGGGGAAAGTGATTCTAATTTTGAGGTTCACGTTTCCAGGAGTCGTTAAATGGACCTTCATGAACTTCTCGCTATTTTAATCTACATTTTAAAGGGCTAATATATATAGCTGAATAATACTTTATTGATTTTTTAATGACTATTCACCCCCAAAGCACATGGAAAACTTGTGTTTTCCCAATGGATTTAATGACATATAGAGTTATTACAAATGATCTTCCCAACCTGAAACCCCCACAACTCCCATTTAATGACATTCAGATACATAAATTTGATATCAATGGAAACAAAATGTTAACATTTTTTGTTTAGCGAAACTGTTTAACAGTAAGACTGTCCTTGTTACCTGTAGCAACCAATCACAGCGCAGATTTCATTTCTCAAAGCGCCGAGGTTAATTTAAAGCTGCTCTGTGATTGGTTGCTATGGGTAACAAGAAGGGTCTTACTGTTAAACAGTTGTGTGTCCTTGATGCTCATGTCTATCAGATTTTTTTCCCCCCGCATTGCATCAAGTTGCAAAAAAAAATTGAAGCATGTCCTATCTTTGGGCGTTTCCTCAGAACTCCTCACCATTGTCTTCAATGGGGATGGAAAACACATCGCACAGCGTGTATGAGGTGAAGATTCGCTTCTAAAAAAAGCTATGAAAAACACTTGCCGATCCGCTGACGCAGCTGAAAGCTGCCCTGGAGGATTGCAACTTTACTGAAGGGATGGGAGGCGTTTTTGACAGGATAATGCCTTGCATCCCCCAAGTAACAAGCGCGCTGGAGAGCGCGATATCAGCCGGGTTTTACGGTCCAATATCACCTTTGCTCACGTGAAACTAACCTGTCTATTAGTGTGCAACAACATTTTTTAATTGAAGTTTGGGGAAGATCTACCCAGTGGACGTTTAATTTGTAAGCGGTACTCCAATTTTAAGAAAAAAGGTTGCATCTATAACTAAAAATTATGTGTCTGTCCACCAGTAAGCGTGGAAACAGTTGAGCGTGTCCGTCTAAGTTTCACACTAAGCCCTCAGAGAACCACCGTCAGAGCAAGCAGAGAATTGGACGACCTGCAGCTGATTGTGGAAGATTCTGCATAAATGTTTCCGGTGCTATCCCTACTGATTGCAATTGTTACCAGCCTTGAAACTGGACAGCAAAGTGAGGTGACATTCTTTCTGTGAGAGGATGCAAACTCTGATGGAATCTTCAGTATCCAGTAATGTCAGAATCTGGGTGAGGGAAAACCCACTTGTCTAAGTGGAACATATGAGCGACTCCCCCAAGGTGAATGTCATTTGCGCTATGACCTGTAGGAAAGTGTACGGTCCCTTCTTTTTCCATAGGAAAACAATCATGGGGATTTCGTACCTGGAGATGCTAAATGTATGGCTTCTGCCGCAGCTGGAACAGGAATTCCCAGGTTTCACCTTCCAACACAATAAAGTCAGAAGTGAGCTCAATAGACGAATACCAAACAGATGAATTTGCCGTGCAGTCGCGACGACTTGCCTTGCGATTTTTTTCCCCTCTGGCGGGAGTGTTAAAGATAGAGTCTACATTCTCCCCATACCACCAACTATGGATGATCTCTAAGTACACATCACAGAAGCCATTACCTGCTGAGCTTGGTGCTTATGTGCTGCACGGACGTGACATAATAAGCAGCCAGATGTTTTCTTAGTGGGTTTTTGTTTTCCCTTGCAGGGTCATGGATCCCATTGAGGTATAATCCAACCAGCCTAGGTCTCTGGCTATTGGGGTTGCTGAAGTGAAGCAACAATGCTTAGGTGGTGTGGCTTTAGTTAAAGAACCTAAGCTGGATCTACCAGATCGGTTTTCTGGTAAAAGGCAGGATTTGTTTGCATTCAAAGAATCCTGCAAGTTATACTTTAAACTGCGCCCTGTTTCTTCTGGTGGTGAGTCTCAGAGGATAGGGCTGGTAATCTCCAGGTTGCAGGGAGATCCCCAGGCTTGGGCATTTTCATTGCCTCCCATCTCTGAGGCTTTGTCGTCGGTTGATTTGTTTTTCTCAGCTTTGGGCCTGATCTACAATGACGCTAAGGCCTTAGTCACACGGGCAATTTTTCCCTCGATTTGCGGATCGCATGACGGATGCGCATCTGCAAATCGCATGACCGGGGCCGAAAAATCACCCAAAAATACTGCTCCTAGCCGCGTTTCAATAGAAACGGGCCGGAGCTGTCCAGCGCATTGAATTCAAAGCAATGCGCTGCGGGCGATCGCGGGATGAATTGTCGGAAAGGGCTTAAATATATAAGCCCTTCCCTGCAATTCATCCAGAAATGTGTAAAAATAAAAAATATATATATACTCACACGGTCCCGGCAGACGGAGTTCAACCGCGGCCGGCGGCAGTTCTCCTGAACTGCTCTCGCTAGTATTCAGCAGCCGGGGATTTAAAATCCCTTCCTGCTGAATGAGTTGCCTCTGATTGGTCACAGCCTGACCAATCAGAGGCAGCTCTCACTCACACCCATTCATGAATTCATGAATGGGTGTGAGTGAGAGCTTCCTCTGATTGGCTCAGCGCAGGGACCAATCAGGGGCAGCTCTCACTCACACCCATTCATGAATTCATGAATGGGTGTAAGTGAGAGCTGCCTTTGATTGGTCAGGCTGTGACCAATCAGAGGCAGCTCATTCAGCAGGAGCGGATTTTATAAAAGCAATGGTTTTATAAAATCGCTGTCAGGACACGGGGTCCGGGAAACTGGTGGTCCCTGAAAATACCCACAACCCCTGTCCCTTCCTACTTGCCCCCCTGGGCTACGCCCCAGGGCGACAACTGGGTGACGGTCCCTACACTCACTAAGGAAGGGGGACACGGGGACTAACAAACAGACAGACACTGGAACAAACAACAGCAAGGAGAGTCAGACAATCCAGGTCAGCAACGAGAGGGTACGCAGTACAAGAGGATCAGGCAAAGGCAACGTCAGGTCAAAAGGCGGAGGGTCGGTAACAGGAGTCAGGAGTCAGAAAGATGCAGTACGCTGGTGTAGCAGGAAATTCACGACTAACACTGGCACTGGATTGCAGACACCAGCAGGTTTAAATGCTGTCAGAGCTCCCGCCCTAGCAGCTGATTGGGGCGGGGAGCCTGACAGCAGCTGATTGCACCCAGCAGCACTGGGGAACCCACCCCCAGCCCTGCAGGAGGCAGGACAGGAGACACATGTTTGGTTGCCGCGTCCCTGGCAACCCGGCGGCGAGGCGGAGCTCGGCGGCCAGGGGAGGTGGTGAGGACTGGGGCCCCCCAGTGCTGCACAGCAGCCGCACGTGTGACAGGACCGGCGGTGCGGGCACGACGGACCCGCGAACCGCCAGTCCTTAAAATCGCCGTACGCATGCACATGCGCAAATCGCGCAAAAAAACGCCCGTCTGACTAAGCCCTAATAGAGTATCCCTGGCGGAGGGTAACGCTAGTGGCCTATGACAGGGGAAATCAGCTATTGAGGACTTTTGCACCAAATTTCTCCATTAGTCTAATGATTTACAGTGGAATGATCCCGCATTGTGGAGTCAATTTTGCTTTGAGCTTTGTGACACGATAAAAAATCTCATGGTTTCACATTCCACACCTGGAACACTTGATGAGGCCATGTCCCTAGCCATACGGATTAGTTAGCGGTTAAGACAGTGGGCTATTAAGCTATCCTTTGCCTCAGCCGTAGAACCCGTGGAGCTTGAGGAACCCATGCAATTAGGCTCTTTATCTAGTGGTACGGGGAAAAGGGGGAAGCTGGGGGGGGGGGTCACTGTTTTTCTGTGGCCATAAAGGACACTTCATACAGGTATGTCCTTTTCGGGGGTCTCAGTCAGAAAACTAGCTGGTCTGGAGGTTCAGTGGAAGTTCCCTTTGGGCAAATTGCATGGATATCATCCTCAAGGTTGGTTCTTCCCGCAGACATTCTTATTGCTGGGCATAGTTGTCCAGTGACAATTTTTTTAAACAGTGGAGCTGGAGTTAATTTAATTCATTATGAGGTGGCCAAACGTCTAAGACTTGATATTAGACCCTTGGACTGCCTGATATCTGTGTCAGCCATTGATTCCACCCCACTGTCCCAGAGTGGGGAAATCTTTTGTTTCAGATGTTTGTTTAAAAATTGGGTTATTCCATACAGAAAGATTAGTGTTGTTTGTCATAGTAGTGTTGGGTTTGCCATGGCTGAAGTTGCACAACCCGGTGGTGGACTGGGAAAAGGGAGACGTGGTACAGTGGAATCCTTTCTGTAGAAAGAACTGCATGTCAGTCAATTTCTCTGCAGTACAAACTGAAGAGTTACCTGAGTGCATCAAGGATTTTGCTGACATTTTTTCTAAGAAAGGAGCGGATATGTTTCCACCTCAAAGGCAGGGGGATTGCACTATTGATCTCATTCTAGGTTGCAAGCTACCCAAGAATCACATGTATAATGCATCAAGTCCAGAGAGGCAGACTCTCAAGGAGTATATCTTGGACAGTTTAAGAAAGAGACACATACGCCAATCCAATTCGCCATTAGCTGCTGGTTTCTTTTTTATCAAGAAGAAAGAAAGCGGTCTGCGACCATGTCTGGATTTTAGGGAACTCAACAAGATCACTAAGCGCAACCCTTATCCATCACCGCTCACTCCTGATTTGTTTAGCCAGTTGATGGGTGCCCGCTGGTTTTCTAAGCTGGACTTGTGGGGGGCATACAACTTGATACGGGTCAGAGAGGGGGATAAATGGAAGACAGCTTTCAATACTCCCAAAGGTGATTTTGAAAATCTTGTGATGCCTTTCGGTTTAACTAATGCCCCCGCAGTATTTCAGGCTTTCATAAATTAAGTACTTCAGAAGTTCATTGGATGTTTTGTGTTGGTTTATTTGGATGACGTTCTTCTTTTTTACCCTGATTATGATTGTCATATTGTGCACATTCGACAGGTGTTGCAAGCTCTCCGTGAAAACTATCTATTTGCCAAGAGAGAAAAGTGTATTTTTGCAGTACTGGAGATTTCTTTTCTAGGGCATATTATAACCCCAGAGGGATTTAAGATGGACCCGGGGAAGGTCCGAGCTGTTCTGGACTGGGTTCAATCTAAGAATTTGAAGGCTCTTCAAAGATTCTTGGGTGTTCACGAATTACTATCGTAAGTTTATACATGGGTTTTTGGAGAGGGTCAAACCTTTGACTGATATGATGAAAAGAGGGTGTTTTACTTCTGAATGGTCGCTAAAAGCAATTTATGCATTTCAGACTTTGAACAGGTGTTTTGCATCTGCCCCCATTCTGGTACAGCCAGACTCTTCAAGCTTTTTGTTGTTGAGGTGGACATTTCAGAATTGTTGGCCATTTAAGTGGGCTTTTGAGGAATGGCGACATCTTCTGGAGGGAGCTCAACATAAGAATGACCTCCCAATCACAAGAATTTGATTTATTTAGAATCAGCAAAAAGACTTAACCCTAAACTAGCTCGGTGGTCGTTGTTTTTCGCTCGGTTTGATTTTGTGTTCATATACAGACCTGGCAGTGGTAATATCAGGGCGGGTGCTCTCTCTAGGAGTTTTGTTCCGGTGTTCTCAGTTGAACCCCCTGCACCTATCTTGTTGGAGGGGGTGGTGGTGTCCGCAGTGTCCCTGGATCTTGAGGAGCAGATCCATAAGGCACAAGATTTGGCGCCTGATGGCTTGCCTAAAGACAAACGTTTTGTTCTGCTACATTTGATGTTTCAGGTACTTTTGGAAATGTATAGCTCTGTTCTGGCAGGTCATCCTGGCATTAATACTACTCATAAGTTAATAAGTCAAGGTTTTTGGTGGCCATCTTTAAGACATGATGTTTTTTGTTTTGTGTCTGCATGCAAGGTCTGTGCTAGAGCCAAATCGTCTTAGCATCTCCCTGTCGGGAAATTGTTGCCTCTGCCAGTATCGGAGAGACCCTGGACTGATCTGTCCATGGGTTTTATCATGGACTTACCTTCCCCTGAGGCAAACACAGTTATCTAGGTGGTGATTGATTGTTTCAGCAAGATGTGTCATTTTGTGGCTCTACCCGGCCTACATAGTACAAAGAAATTGGCTAAGCTGTTCATAGCTCATGTTATTAGGTTACACGGAGTACCATCTAACATTGTCTCTGATCGAGGGGTGCAGTTTGTATTTGGACCCTGGCGTTTTGTGTGTCGCCAGTAAGGCATATAGCTGTCTTTTTTGTATGCTTACCATCCTGAGAAAAATAGACACGAAGAAGTGTAATCAGAGTCTCGAGCAGTATCTGCGATGTTTTGTTTCGGAGAATCAGGATCACTGGTCTGGGTACTTACCTCTGGCCGAATTTGCTCTGAACAACAGATCTTTAGAGTCTACAGGCACATCTCCTTTCATTTACAATTATGGGTTCCACCCCTGTTCTGGTTAGCTTTCATGTGGGTGACTTGGTCTGGTTGTCCACAAGGAACATCAAGCTTAAACAACCATCTTTTAAGCTGGGTCCACAGCTTATTGGTCCTTTTTAAGATCACTGAAAGCATTAACCCATTGTCTTTCAGATTGGAGATTCCCAGATCACTAAAAATCACTGATGTATTCCACAAGTCATTACATAAGAAGGTGGTGGATTCCGGACTTGGAACTCCACCAGTGTTGGTTGATGGGAATCCGCAGTTCAAGGTCAGCCACGTCATTGACTCTCGTCAGGAACTCGTTGCAGTATCTGGTGCATTCGCGGGGATACAGTCCTGAGGAGAGGACATGGGTTCCAGCGGCTGAGGTCAACACAGACCATTTAGCCTGGAATTTTCATAAGTGGAATCCTGGTAAACCAGGAGCTAAGGGTCCAGAGGCCCCTCCCAAGAGGGGAGGTACTGTCACAGCCTGTCGGTTGCGACAGTGTCGTGGCGTGGTGGCCTCAACGCAGGCCCAGACCTGTCACCTTGTTATGCAGGACAAGGGTTAATCCACAATGTGCAGAGACTGCTGGGTGCTGTCTCTCTTTGCTGCATGGATACATTCTGGATTAGTTATGCCTGGGAGAAGGTTGGAGGGTTGTTTCCTTAACCCCTTAGTGACGGAGCTTTTTTGCTTTTTTCCATTTTCGTTTTTTCCTCCTTCCGTTTAAAAAATCGTAACACCTTTATTTATCCATCGACGTAGCTGTATGTGGGCTTGTTTTTTGCGGGACGAGTTGTTTTTTTCAATGGCACTATTTATTGTACCATATTATGTACTGAAAAACTTTTTAAAAATTCTTAGCGGAGAGAAATCGGAAAAAAAACGACATTCCACCATTTTTTGGTGTGTCCTGTTTCTACGGCACACAAACTGCAAGAAAAACGAGGTGATATTTTTATTCTATGGGTTAGTACGATTACTATGATACCAAACTTATATAGTTTTTTTTTGCTGTAGCACTTGTATTTTTTTTTTTTAAAGATATTTAATTTTTTTCATTGTTTTCTGCGGTCATTTTGTGTGTGCAATAACTTTTTTATTTTTCTGTTGACGTAGTTGTGTAAGGGCTCATTTTTTGCGAGATGTCCTGTAGTTTCCGATAGTATCAATTTGGAATGCATACGACTTTTTGATCACTTTTTATTGCATTTTTTCTGGAAGACAGGGTAACTAAAAAAGTGTATTTCTGGTGTTCTTTATTTTTTTTTTTTTGGACGACGTTCACCGTGCAGGGGTAAATAATGCACTACTTTGATAGATCGGACTTTTACGGACGCGGCGATACCAAAGACATATTTTTATTTTATGATTTAGATTTTTTAATAATTGATATGGCAAAAGGGGGGTGATTTAAACTTTTATAACTTTCTTTTTTTACAATTTAAAAAACTTTATTGATCTTTTTCCTTACTTTACTTTGAAGTCCCCCTGGGGGACTTTAACATGCGATGCTTTGATCGCTCCTGCAGTATGACGTATAGCATTACGTCATACTGCTTTTTTACAGGCAGTCTATCAAGCCACCCTGTGTGAATGGCTTGATAAGCAGTCTGCTAAGGCAGCCCTGGGGCCATTCATTAGGCCCCCAGCTGCCATGACACCTGCACGGCTCCCCCGATCTCACCGCGGGGGGGCCGTGCGGGACCCACAAACAGCGTTCGGGGGATTTAAATGCCGCTGTCAGAATTGACAGCGGCATTTAAAGGGTTAATAGCCGCGATCGGCCGAACGGCCGAGCGTGGCTATTGCCCGCGAGTGTCAGCTGTAATAAACAGCTGACACCCGCGCTGTATGGAGGGAGATAGCGGCGCTACCTCCCTCCATACACGTCCTGCAACAGCAGGACGTAGTTTTATGATAGCGCTGTCACTAAGGGGTTAATTACTCTGCCAGTCCTCAGGTGTGAAGTAGCTTTATATTCTCACCCCTCCCTTTGCTCAATGCTGCTTATTCAGTTCCTAGAGGGAAGGCTGGAGTTTGGTGTTCCCCTAGGCTGAGTGAATTGCTATGTATACAGATAAGTGCTGTTGTTTGCTATCAGTTGTATTTTGGTTTCCCTTATTGTTGTTGCTTTGCTGTGTCAGTTCATCTATCCAGTTGCTCCTGTAGGGACAACCAGGGCCCAGGAAGAAGACCGTGGGGCTGCCTTTATCAAGGTGATGACTTCGCTTCTAGGCAGGGACCCTTAATTCCCCTGCTAGGTTAGGACCAGTCTTCCTTCTCCGTGAAGTGGTGCTACCGTTGTTGTGCTTCTATTTCCCACAATGTGTACGTTGTCTCATGCCGAGTGTTGTACTTTTGTGTCGCACAGGCTTTACATACTGTTTTACATACTCCTGTTGTGGTGCGCACTGTTCTACAGTGCATAGTGTTATCAACTGCAGTAGTTGAGAACGTCACCCTGTGTCCTTGCTGAGTGTGGTGCTCCTGTGCCGCAAGGACATGACATAACTAGAGATGAGCGAGCACCAAAATGCTCTGGTGCTCGTTACTCGAGACGAACTTTTCGCGATGCTCGAGGGTTCGTTTCGAGTAACGAACCCAATTGAAGTCAATGGGCGACCCGAGCATTTTTGTATATCGCCAATGCTCGCTAAGGTTTTCGTTTGTGAAAATCTGGGCAATTCAAGAAAGTGATGAAAACGACACAGAAACGGATAGGGCAGGCAAGGGCTACATGTTGGGCTGCATCTCAAGTTCACAGGTCCCACTATTAAGCCACAATAGCGGCAAGAGTGCCCCCCCCCCTCCCAACAACTTTTACTTCTGAAAAGCCCTCATTAGCAATGCATACCTTAGCTAAACACCACACTATCTCCAACAAAGCACAATCACTGCCTGCATGACACTCCGCTGCCACTTCTCCTGGGTAACATGCTGACCAACCCCCTCCCCCACGACCCAGTGTCCACAGCGCACACCAAACTGTCCCTGCCCAGCCTTCAGCTGCCCTCATGCCACGCCACCCTCATGTCTATTTATAAGTGCGTCTGCCAGAGGAACCGCAGGCACACACTGCAGAGGGTTGGCACGGCTAGGCAGCGACCCTCTTTAAAAGGGGCGGGGCAATAGCCCACAATGCTGTACAGAAGCAATGAGAAATCCAATCCTGTGCCACCTCCATCTGGAGCTGCACACGTGGGCATAGCAATGGGGAACCTATGTGCCACACACTATTCATTCTGTCAAGGTGTCTGCATGCCCCAGTCAGACAGCGTTTTTTTATAAATAGTCACAGGCAGGTACAACTGGGAATCCCCAACACCACAATAGGAATTCTGTGTGCACTCACAGCATAGGTGGCTCCCTGGAACCCACCGGCTGTACATAAATGTATCCCATTGCAGTTCCCTGGACAGCAGAGCTAACGTCAGATTAAATGCAGGTGGGCTTCGGCCCACACTGCATGCCCCAGTCAGACCGGGGTTCTTTAGAAGTGGACACATGCAGTTACGACTCCCTGTGGACCCACAGCATGGGTGGCTCCCTGGAACCCACCGGCGATACATAAATATATCCCATTGCATTGCCCATCACAGCTGAGGTAACAATCTCATGTTTAATGCAGGTGGGCTTCGGCCCACACTGCATGCCCCAGTCAGACTGGGGTTCTTTAGAAGTGGACAGATGCATTTACAACTCCCTGTGGACCCACAGCATGGGTGGGTGCCAGGAAGCCACCGGCGGCACATTAATATATCCCATTGCATTGCCCATCACAGCTGAGGTAACAATGTCATGTTTAATGCAGGTGGGCTTCGGCCCACACTGCATGCCCCAGTCAGACCGGGGTTCTTTAGAAGTGGACACATGCAGTTACAACTCCCTGTGGACCCACGGCATGGGTGGCTGCCTGGAACCCACCGGCGGTACATAAATATATCCCATTGCAGTGCCCAACACAGCTGATGTAACGTCAGCTGTAATGCAGGTGGGCAAAAAATTAATTGGATTACACTGTACGCGATGGGCCCCCAAAAATTGGTGTACCAACAGTACTAATGTACCTGAGAAAAATTGCCCATGCCCAACCAAGAGGGCAGCTGAAACCCATTAATCGCTTTGGTTAATGTGGCTTAATTTGTAACTAGGCCTGGAGGCAGCCCAGTAAAAATAAAAATTGGTTGAGGTGAAAGTTTCAACGCTTTAATAAGCATAGAAACATATAAAAATTGTTTAGAAAAATTATATGACTGAGGCTTGTGGGCCTAAGAAAAATTGCCCGTTCGGCGTGATTATGTGAGGTTTCAGGAGGAGGAGCAGGCGGAGGAGGAGGAATATTATATTATACACAGATAGATGAAGCAAAAAGGTCCCCGTTTTGGATGGTGATAGAGAATGATGCTTCCATCCGCGGGTGCAGCCTACGTATTGTTTAGGTATCGCTGCTGTCCGCTGGTGGAGAAGAAAAGTCTGGGGAAATCCAGGCTTTGTTCATCTTGATGAGTGCAAGCCTGTCGGCACTGTCGGTTGACAGGTGGGTACGCTTATCCGTGATGATTCCCCCAGCCACACTCTCTGACAAGACGCTAGCCGCAGGACAAGCAAGCACCTCCAGGGCATACAGCGCGAGTTCAGGCCACGTGTCCAGCTTCGACACCCAGTAGTTGTAGGGGGCAGAGGCGTCACGGAGGACGGTCGTGCGATCGGCTACGTACTCCCTCACCATCCTTTTACAGTGCTCCCGCCAACTCAGCCTTGACTGGGGACCGGTGACACAGTCTTGCTGGGGAGCCATAAAGCTGGCAAAGGCCTTGGATAATGTTCCCCTGCCTGCGCTATACATGCTGTCTGATCTCTGCGCCTCCCCTGCTACCTCGGCCGCGGAAATGCGCCTTCGGCCACTAGCGCTGTCGGATGGGAAGTTTACCATCAGTTTGTCCACCAGCGCCCTGTGGTATAGCATCATTCTCGAACCCCTTTCCTCTTCGGGAATGAGAGTGGAAAGGCGCTCCTTATACCGTGGGTAGAGCAGTGTGTACACCCAGTAATCCGTAGTGGCCAGAATGCGTGTAACGCGAGGGTCACAAGAAACGCATCCTAACATGAAGTCAGCCATGTGTGCCAGGGTACCTGTACGCAACACATGGCTGTCCTCACTCGGAAGATCACTTTCAGGATCCTCCTCCTCCTTCTCCTCCTCTGGCCATACACGCTGAAAGGATGACAGGCAAGCTGCATCTGTACCCTCAGCAGTGGGCCAAGCTGTCTCTTCCCCCTCCTCATGCTCCTCCCCCTCTGGCCATACACGCTGAAAGGATGACAGGCAAGCAGCATCTGTCCCCTCAGCAGTGGGCCAAGCTGTCTCTTCCCCCTCCTCCTCATGCTCCTCCCCCTCCTCCTCAACGCGCTAAGATATAGACATGAGGGTGCTCTGACTATCCAGCGACATACTGTCTTCCCCCGCCTCCATTTCCGATTGCAAAGCGTCTGCCTTTATGCTTTGCAGGGAACTTCTCAAGAGGCATAGCAGAGGAATGGTGACGCTAATGATTGCAGCATCCCCGCTCAGCATCTGGGTAGACTCCTCAAAGTTTCCAAGGACCTGGCAGATGGCTGCCAACCAGGCCCACTCTTCTGTAAAGAATTGAGGAGGCTGACTCCCACTACGCCGCCCATGTTGGAGTTGGTATTCCGCAAAAGCTCTACGCTGCTCATAGAGCCTGGCCAACATGTGGAGCGTAGAGTTCCACCGTGTGGGCACGTCGCACAGCAGTCGGTGCACTGACAGATTAAACCGATGTTGCAGGGTCCGCAGGGTGGCAGCGTGCGTGTGGGACTTGCGGAAATGTGCGCAGAGCTGGCGCACCTTTCCGAGCAGGTATGACAAGTGTGGGTAGCTTTTCAGAAAGCGCTAAACCACCAAATTAAACACATGGGCCAGGCATGGCATGTGCGTGAGGCTGCCGAGCTGCAGAGCTGCCACCAGGTTACGGCCGTTGTCACACACGACCATGCCCGGTTGGAGGCTCAAGCGGCGCAAGCCAGCGGTCGGTCTGCTCTGTCAGACCCTGCAGCAGTTTGTGGGCCATGTGCCTCTTATCTCCTAAGCTGAGTAGCTTCAGCACAGCCTGCTGACGCTTGCCCACCGCTGAGCTGCCACGCCGCGCGACACCGACTGCTGGCGACGTGCTGCTGCTGACACATCTTGATTGCGAGACAGAGGTTGCGTAGGAGGAGGAGGGTGGTTTAGTGGAGGAAGCATACACTGCCGCAGATACCACCACCAAGCTGGGGCACGCAATTCGGGGGGTGGGTAGGACGTGAGCGGTCCCAGGCTCTGACTCTGTCCCAGCCTCCACTAAATTCACCCAATGTGCCGTCAGGGAGATATAGTGGCCCTGCCCGCCTGTGCTTGTCCACGTGTCTGTTGTTAAGTGGACCTTGGCAGTAACTGCGTTGGTGAGGGCGCGTACAATGTTGCGGGAGACGTGGTCGTGCAGGGCTGGGACGGCACGTCGGGAAAAGTAGTGGCGACTGGGAACTGAGTAGCGCGGGGCCGGTGGACGGCCTTCGTCCTACCTTGTGGGGTGCTTGGCCATCATATGCTGCGCATGCTGGTGGTGGTGCCTCCCCAGCTGATCTTGCGACAAAGGTTGCACACCACTGTTCGTCGGTCGTCAGGCGTCTCTGTGAAAAACTGCCACACCATAGAGCACCTTGACCTCTGCAGGGTGGCATGGCGTGAGGGGGCGCTTTGGGAAACAGTTGGTGGATTATTCGGTCTGGCCCTGCCTCTACCCCTGGCCACCGCACTGGCTCGGCCTGTGCCCACACCCTGACTTGGGCCTCCGCGTCCTCGGCCGCGTGCACGTCCTCTAGGCCTACCCCTACCCCTCAGCATGCTGTATTACCAGTAATGCAGAAACAGAATGCTGTAATTAAATGTGCCGCTTATTGACCTGTGGTTGGAGGCTGACTTTGCTTACGGAACGCCAGGAAATAATTTGGCGCAAGCCTGCTGTAACACTTAGCTGGCTGCGTATGATTTTGTAGAACTACTACACCCAGCACAGACAGACCCAGAACACTGAGCACAGTCACAGGCAGGCCAAATAGATTTTTTGCCCAATATTTTTTAGAAAAGGCCCACTGCCTATATTTAATGAATATGTCTTCTGTCCCTGCCTCCACATTTCTGTCCCTGGAGTATGTCACAGAACTGCAGAGTGTTGCACTGTGGACTGCAATACAGCAGTGATTTCACAGCCCAGACAGAGCCAGGAAATAATTTGGCGCAAGCCTGCTGTAACACTTAGCTGGCTGCGTATGATTTTGTAGAACTACTACACCCAGCACAGACAGACCCAGAACACTGAGCACAGTCACAGGCAGGCCAAATAGATTTTTTGCCCAATATTTTTTAGAAAAGGCCCACTGTCTATATTCAATGAATATGTCTTCTGTCCCTGCCTCCACACTTCTGTCCCTGGAGTATTACTGCAGGGCGCAATGCTCTGCACGGCCGATATACCAAAAAAAAAAATGTGCAACACGGTTAGATGTGGCCCTAAGAAGGACCGTTGGGGTTCTTGAAGCCTAAAATACTCCTAACACTCTCCCTATAGCAGCAGCACCAGCAGCAGCACTTTCTCTCAACTATGTCAGAACGCATCTGTGGCGAGCCGCGGGAGGGGCCGATTTTTATACTCGGGTGACACCTGATCTCGCCAGCCACTCACTGCAGGGGGAAGTTGTAATGCCTTCCCTGTCTTTCAATTGGCCAGAAAAGCGCGCTAACGTCTCAGAGATGAAAGTGAAAGTAACCCGAACATCGCGTGGTGCTCGTTACGAGTAACGAGCATCTCGAACACGCTAATACTCGAACGAGTATCAAGTTCGGACGAGTATGTTCGCTCATCTCTAGACATAACCAAACAGAACTCACATAAAGACAGAGAACTAAAGTCCCCAATGCCATCAGCCAGTGGAAAAAGCTAGATTCTTGGGCACAATAAGCATCTCAAATAGATGGAAAGAGATCTTGATTCTTCTAAAAAGAGCTTTAGTCACATCTGACTTGGAATACTTAGTTCAATTCTAGAGGTATTACCTACGTTAAGATATTGATAAAGTGGATTCCCAGCAGAACAGTCTCAGCCATAAAGCATCAATAAAGACTTAAGGAATGTAATCTAAAATTGTGAACTCAGGAGCAAACGGGTATAAACTAAAGCAAGAGGGAGAAAAGGGAAACAATAGAAAGTATATTTAATCAAGATTTAAAGGCTTCATTTAGTAGAAAAACAGTGAGCCAGGATGGACGTAAATCCATTGTAGGGTACAGAAGATAGTTCAAGACAAAACCCATGAGAAATTGCTAAATAAGAACATAAAAGAGCAGATGAGATGGACCTCTTGGACTTTTTCTGCTGTCACAGTATTTCTTTGTTTCAACTACGTCAACCACCCTGTTGCCATCTGAATCTATATCCTCTCTTGTAACTGATAGCTTCAAAAACCCAATTAATAATTATCTTATCCTCAGACCCCCTTTCCTTTTCTGTCATGAGCCATTCAATCCCTCTCTAATAATTATTTTCGATGTTTTGAGCATTTATGAGTTATGACTAGAGATGAGCGAACGTACTCGTCCGAGCTTGATACTCGGGCGAATATTAGGGTGTTCGGGATATTCGTTACTCGAAACGAATACCACGCGGTGTTCTGGTTACTTTCACTTTCCTCTGAGACGTTAGCGCGCTTTTCTGGCCAATTGAAAGACAGGGAAGGCATTACAACTTCCCCCTGCAACGTTTAAGCCCTATACCACCCCCCTGCTGTGAGTGGCTGGGGAGATAAGGTGTCACCCGAGTATTGTAATCTGCCCCTCCCGCGGCTCGCTACGGATGCATTCTGACATTAGTTCAGGGAAAGTGGTATCGTGTTGGAGCTGCTATAGGGAGAGTGTTAGGTGTATTGTAGGCTTCAAGAACCCCAACGGTCCTTCTAAAGGCCATAAATCGTCTCTATATGCGCTCAATGGGGCCGGCGGCAGCAGCGCCGACCCCATTGAGAACATATAGAAGACATATCCTTCTTTTCTGCCACAGCTCTAGCAGAGAAGAACGATGTTTGCCCATTGAATTCAATGGAACCAGCAATACAGCAGGTTCCACTGAATGCAATGGGCTGCCGGCGATCGCAGGATGAATGGTTGGGAAGGGGTTAAATATATAACCCCTTCCCTGCAATTCATCCAGAAATGTGTTACACTAAAAATATATACCGGCGTATAAGGCGACGGGGCGTATAAGACGACCCCCCAACTGTCACCTTATACGCCGGCAATACAGTGGAGCAAAGAATAAAAAGCATTACTCACTTCTTCAGATGATCTGCGCCGCTCCTGCAGACTGTCACTCCCTCCTGGTGTTCTGCGGTGCTCCTGCAGGCTGTCACTCCTTCCTGGTTCCCGGCAGACTATAGCTTTCTCTACGAAAGGCTTTAAATCCACGCCTCCAGAAACACACGTGCCTTCAGCCAATCACAGCCAATGACAGTGATGTCATTGAATTGCTGTGATTGGCTGTGTTTCTGGAGGCGGGGATTTCAAGCCTTTCGTAGAGAAAGCTTTAGTCTGCCGTGGACCAGAAAGGAGTGACAGTCTGCAGGAGCGGCGCAGATCGTCTGAAGAAGTAAGTAATGATTTTTATTCTTTGCTCCACTGTATTGCCGGCGTATAAGGTGACAGTTGGGGGGTCGTCTTATACGCCCCGTCGCCTTATACGCCGGTATATATTATTATTGTAACACATTTCTGGATGAATTGCAGGGAAGGCGTTATATATTTAACCCCTTCCCGACCATTCATCCTGCGATCGCCGGTAGCCCATTGCATTCAGTGGAACCTGCTGTATTGCTGGTTCCATTGAATTCAATGGGCAAACATCGTTCTTCTCTGCTACAGCTGTTACAGCTGTGCCAGAGGAGAACGATCTTTACGCTGGCAGTGCGGGGGGGGGGGGCACTCTTGCCGCTATTGTGGCTTAATAGTGGGACCTGTGAACTTGAGATGCAGCCCACCATGTAGCCCCTCGCCTGCCCTATCCGTTGCTGTGTCGTTCCCATCACTTTGTAGAATTGCCCAGATTTTCACACATGAAAACCTTAGCGAGCATCGGCGAAATACAAAAATGCTCCGGTCGCCCATTGACTTCAATGGGGTTCGTTACTCGAAACGAACCTGCCCTATGCTGCAAGACTGGTAAGAACTGACTATTGTAGTGACATACTGTAGATGTAATAACTGTGTTATTGATGGTGATCATTATGTCTAGGGCCAGCTATAGAACAATCCCACTCAGTGTCAGATTTCTATCTGTGAAGGATTTCTTCATGCACTATCTTCTGTTGCAGAACAGGTTCCAGAGCATTCAGAGGTATAATTATGTATTCATGTCTATGTATGTAAACTAGCTTTTACACCCCACCTAAACCTAAACTGAATTTAGACACTGCTCACCAAAATTATGGCACATACAGAACATAAACCTATAAGAAATATTCATCTTTATTATATACATAGACTATATAATATAAAATGAATCCTAAAAAAGTTTTACAGTATACATACAAAATGTAGATGTACAGTTTTCTGTGCATAAATTGGCATGACTAAATCAAACCATAGCTCAGCAGCCTATCGAAACAAAGTCAATAGGCACATACAGAGAAATGTTCACCGCACTGTAGTTGTGCCCTAATGTGAATTTTGTGTGTTGCTTCGTCCGGGGGTATGGATAAAGTTAGATCCTCCCTTTATAACATAAGCAGTAACTAATCGCTATTCACTAGACGTACCTGTTCATAAGCCCATAGTCATGTATAGACAGCAGAATAAAAAAATTCTACAATTGGAAAATGTTTCGCTATCTGGTTTTAATTATTACAAAAAATGTTGGTAATATAGTCCCTTTAATACCATAGACTTATTAGGGTTAATCTTAAAATGATAGATTTTATGGAAGAGGTCAAATACAGATACAAATGCTGGAAGAGAAATGTCTGGGTTAGAGGTATAAATAAGATCATCTGCAAAAGCTGCTGACAATAAATGTTTCAACTTTTCTGTATACCTATATTGTCTCATTCATTCTCTATCCCCTCTCTGGAATACTGGGCATCGAATGAAAGTGAAATATCACATGCCAACTGCTTAAATGATCTGGACAAGTGTGAGCAACTGTAGTGTAACTAGCACTATTCTAAAACTATCTGTAATAAACAGGAAATACAGAATGGATCCTTTATAAGAATTTCTCAGTATTTCTACTGACATACCACTAGATGACATTTAAAACTAAGGCTTGAGAAGATCTGAGCCCGCTTGCTGCTTTCAAACATAGACTGATGAAAATGTTCCCCCATTCATCTCTCCCACATAACACTTGTGGCATTGTAAGATATTGACAAAATAAAACACAAACAAATAACTCTTGTTAAATTAACCATTCTGTGTTGGAGGGTGGGGATAGTCAAAGCTTTATAAATATATTGGCATTGATTGTAAGTCAAGTAAACAGGTATAAAGCACTGCCTTGTCTTGGAAGCGAAATGCCGTCTGAAGGTCCTTCAACAGGTAAGTCCGACTTTCAAGAACAACTTCGCCATTTTGTTCACACTGACCACCAGCTGTGACTTGAAAAACATACCACACGGTTCACTGAAAACCAAAATACTATCAGAACTACTCATGAAGAAGCAAACCTATAGAAAGAAGCAGCACCACACAATAAACCTATAACAGGGGGACGAGTGGACAACTGCTCTCCAAAGGGGCTCACCGAGAAGAGGAGGGGGTATGTAAGTCCCCTTCTAATATTATTAACGACCAGTGGGAGGGGGGAAACAAGCTTAGAAAGGTGAGAAAAACCATCCTGGGAGCAGGAAGGAGTAGGATAAACCCATCTCTAGGTAGGTGCCAACATAATCACCACGGGGGCCGGTAACCCTACACAACCATGCATCAGTCAGGGGGCACCTGTCACACCTAGTCAAGTTCCCTATTCAGTCATGGATAGGCCACCCCCCCCCCTTTCTCTTAGCATGACACCTAAGTAATCGATGAAATAAAACACAAACCCATAACTCTTGTTAAATTAATCATTCTTTGTTCCAGGGTGGACACGGTCACAGCTTTATCAATGTTTTGTCATTTATTGTAAGTCAAGCAGATAGGTATAAAACCAGGTAAAACAGGTATAAAACATTGCTTTGTCTTGGAAGCGAAATGCCGGCTAAAGGTCCTCCAACAGGCAAGTCTGCATTCGAAGTTCATGGAGGAGCCTGTGTAGTCCTACATGGTGCTCCAATTCCCACTCAAGAGAAACAATGCCTGCTCAATACCATGCTGCAAACAAGAGAAGAAAATATGGAGCCCGATATAAATAAAATGGACACCATCAGCTGACATCTGGCCAGTATTGTCGCTCTCTAACTGCCAGTGCCAAACAACTACTCCCTGCCTTGAATGGATCAACGCAATAGGCAAAAATTAATGGCTTGCCTAGCTTTCTCCACAGCCCCAGAATTCCTGGCACCTTGCCACACCACCCTGGGTATAATCGCAAACCACACTACTATGAATTCGAGGAGGACACTAGAAGACTTCTCAACGTCAGACCTCTTGAGAGTTAATAGTTCAACCATCTGCAAGAAACATAAATAATTTCCCTCAGCATGTACTATGAGTATAACAGGATTTTGTACTCTCTGGCTAATGTTCACCACTTTCATCACAGCCTGTGACCACCACAGGCAATGGAAGTCCCTTCTGAACACCTTCACATCCCTAAAACCAAGGCTCCACCCACTGGAAAGCATTTGGCTTTATGAGCTGCCTAAAATATATAAGAAAGGACAAAAAGCCATACTAGCGGACAAACAGGACCTTAAAACGAAAAAGCTAATTATAACAACAACTCAAAACAAATAACCTTGGAATCTAGAAGGCCCACCCTAGTGACCTCAGTCACCACACCAATTTGAAAAGAGTGGGAGCAGAACTCACGAGCCTCTATATCAAAATGCAAAAGCCAGTGCCAGAAAACTATCAGTAATGGGAACTTTATAAGGGGAGAATCATCCACATGATCCCAGAAGCTGACACCAGCCTGTCTGAGGTAAAAGAATTCTGTAGTGAGCCAGACCGGGCAAACCAGACCTAAGGCCGGATGAAGCAGGACCCAAGCTCTCTTATTGAGAACATTAGTTTTTGATTGCCAAATTTGTAATCGAACCACCTCATTTGCTATGAAAACATTTTCAACCAGCAGCCCCCCGGGGCCATGAAGCAGAAGGAAGAACAAGCTCACCCAATGAAAACACCCTGAAAAAGTCAAGCAAACTGCATAAAGCACTGCCTTGAAAGGCATGGAATAGCTTACCAAGCAGGTATCTACCAGCTGGCACAGCAAGGAATAATATACAGGCTACCACAACTCCATCTGGTGTTAGAATCATAGAATGGTAGCGTTGGAAGGGATTCTCACATGAGATGTCTGACCGATTGCGATATGGTCAGATATTGTACATGAAAAACAAACATTGCTTTTAATGTGTTTATTCACAAGTGGGGAAAAAGAAATTGCTGCATTTTCTATTTTTGGGTGATTCAGTTTTAGAATCAACTAGTGTTTCCTATAGAAGCTAAAAAATTGAACATTCGCACTAGCATGTAGATGCGATTTTCCTGCAGGTGTGATGCATTTTTTTTCCTATTAATGCTTTCCAATCAAATTTGTATCCTGGTTTTCCTAGGGGGGCTTACTCTTTTTCTGCTGTTAACAATGGCGATATCTGCTTTCTAAATCCAGTACTGCATGAGGTGACACGTTGGATAGGCTCCGACAGCAGAGAGTCTGGCAATATACAGTGAGAGAACCCCGATGGACATCTTTCAACATCAAAGCTGTACAGCCTTAAATCATAATGTCTTTAGATGTCAGATTTAGATTTAGATTTTCATATGTAGGAAAATCATATGCTACGTTTTTAAGAAACTAATTTATCTCTGCATCACACGGGCAGCAGTAAGTGCAAACTTAAGACTGTGATATTGGACCACGATTCTCGGATTGATATCCCCCTCACCTGTGTGAATGCATCATTAAATTAGCTGTTTGGTCCTTACTAGTGATGAGCGAGCGTACTCTAGTATCTGCCTCTCTCCCCTTCCCCCCTGCCCACCGCCACAACTCACCTGTCACCAGCGGCGGCCCCCGAATCTTTTGGCAAGAGCGGCATGTACTCGAAAATGGCAATTGGCTTGAGTATTTTGCCTTAACAAGTACGCTCGCTCATCTCTAGTCCTTACTATTGATGATCTATCAATCAGTGGAGATCCACCCCTGAAGATCCGTTAGTCAGCGCTGGAAGTAGATAGCGCGGTCTGTTTAGCAGCCTCCCAGTTTGGTACTACAGGCATACTGGTATAGCATCTATTGAAGTCAATGGGAGCTGTGCCTGTAGTACCAAACCAGTCCACTGCAATTATGGACAGAACTATCCGCTTCCAGGATCATCTGCACTGACAGCAGGCCAAAGAATCAGCTGATCAGCTGAGTGGCAGACCCTTATTGATCAACTATTGATAACCCAAAACTGAGCACTAACGCAAGTGTGAATTCACCCCAAGCAGTGTAACGGGTGCTGATCAACGACACCAGCACTCATTCGTCCGGGTCTCACATGGCTGTTACAGAATGTACTGTGGGTCGAACGATTGTTCATATGATCTAATCATTAGTCCCACATACTGTTTCATTGCCGTCAGCTACACATCCCCGTTCATATAACAGGACATTCTACAGCCAATGGGGGAAGCATTAGTAAGCCCGGTATTTCCTGCGATGGGCTTAGTAAGATTTGCCCTGGCGCATTGAATACTTGAAGAGACGCACACCAAGCAATCTCAGCTCCTTTGTGCGCCTTTTGAGAAATGTAAACCCATCCAAGCGTATATTTATGGTACAATTCATGCCAGTTAATTTAGTGAATTATACATATCACGGATGGTATTTGTGATCCCGCCCCTTTCTGACAGAACCCGCCTACTTTTCCAAAAAGTATTGGGCCAGTGCAGTAGGTTGCGATGCAGTGTGGCAATACCACAACTGTGGTCCCGTAATGTGTTCTGGCCAAAATCACTGCTTGCCATCAATGAAAATAATTATTCATTATGCCTAATCATGAGCTGATACAACACAACAGGAATTAAAGAGGTTGCCCAGTCATGAACTATTGATGGCCGATCCTCAGCATAGGCTAAAAGTAGTAATCTAGCAGGGGTCTGATGCTCGGGACCTCTGCTGATTTGTTGATCTCTGGGTTGGTGCGCTCGGACTCAGATGATTTCTGCAGGAAGCACACAGCTCCGTTCTCATTGCAGTGGCTATGCTTAGTATTACAGGAAAAGTTCCCATTTACTTCAGATTTGACTTGGCCTGCAAAACCTGGCCACTGCCCTGAGAAAGGAGTCATCTGCTTACTGCAGAAATCAGTCCAGAGAGTATTTGATCAGCAGTGGTCTCAGGTAGCAGACCCCCACTGACCTAATATTGATGACCTATCCTAAGGAAAGGCCATCAATAGTTTACAATTGGATAACCCATTTAAGAAAACTTCAGAAAGTTGCACAACTTTCCTTTATACACATTATAAAAAATGGACGGCACCTTCATGTACAGATAAGATGATGCTACATTTACGCTCTTGTTACCCTGCAAAGGTCAGAAGCGAGCACTATAGGAACAGGTGGTAACCTCAACCTATATACTGCATTGTGCCCATTGTAAGACACCGCTGGGGCTTCGGGAGCCAAATTTTGAAGTAATAATAATAATAATCTTTATTTGTATAGCGCCAACATATTCCACAGCGCTTACATAGACAGGGGAAATACAGAAAGACAAAAGTACAAAAAATTACAGAACCACGGTTACAATCGTAATCAGCTGATGGAAACAATAGGGGTGAGGGTCCTGCTCCAACGAGCTTACATACTACAAGTAATGGGGTGATACAGAAGGTAAAATGGCTGGAGGTGTGCACAGTATCGCGTGCTGGAGAGTGAGGGATGCTATATACAGACAACAGTCAGACATTTAGCTATGCGACGGCAGGATCAATATGACTACAGGAGCGGTTTATGATGGCTAGCAGGGATTGCAGTCAGTAGGTCAGGGAACATGTTATCAGGCGGTGTACAGAAGGGTTTGTTTAGGGAATGCGGTATGCATCCCTGAAGAGGTGCGTCTTTAGAGCACGCCTGAAGTTTTTCGAGTCCTGGATTGCCCGGATGTTCTTTGGTAGTGCGTTCCAGAGGACCGGTGCTGCTCTGGAGAAGTCTTGGAGGCGGGAGTGAGAAGTTCGAATTAGAGGGGTGTGCAGTCTAGTTTCGTTTGTCGAGCGGAGAGCCCGGGCTGGGTGATGGATTGAGATGAGGGAGGCGATATAGGGGGGTGCTGCACTGTGGAGGGCTTTGTGGATGAAGGTAATAAGTTTAAATTGAATTCTGTATTTAACTGGCAGCCAGTGCAGTGACTGGCACAGGGCAGAGGCATCTGAGTAGCGGCTGGACAGTAATATGAGCCTGGCTGCCGCATTCAGGATGGATTGTAGAGGGTAGAGTCTGGTGCAGGGGAGGCCGACCAGCAAGGAGTTGCAATAGTCGAGCCGTGAGTGGATGAGGGCAACAACAAGCGTTTTCAGCGTGTCTATGGTGAGAAAGGAGCGGATTCTTGAGATGTTCTTTAGGTGCAGCCGATATGTTCGGGCCACTGACTGGATGTAGGGAGTAAATGAGAGGTCTGAGTCGAATATGACCCCAAGGCAGCGGGCATGTTGTCTTGGAGTTATGGTGACGCCACACACTGAGATGGAGATGTCAGGAGGAGGTCGGTTGGTGGAAGGAGGAAACACCAGTAAGTCAGTTTTAGAGAGGTTTACTTTTAGGTAGAGAGAGGACATGGTGTTAGAGACAGCAGACAGACAGTTGGTGATGTTTTGGAGGAAAGGTGCAGAGATGTCACGGGAAGAGGTGTATAACTGGGTGTCATCAGCATAGAGGTGGTAATGGAGGCCAAAGCTCCTGATGGTTTGTCCAACAGGGGCTGTATAGATAGAGAAAAGGAGGGGGCCAAGGACCGAGCCTTGGGGGACCCCAACAGCAAGGGGAAGAGAAGGAGAGGTAGAGCCAGCAAAGGAGACACTGAAAAAGCGGTCAGATAGGTAGGAGGAGAACCAGGAGAGAGCAGTGTCCTTTAGGCCGATGGAGCGAAGCATACTGAGGAGGAGTTTGTGGTCAACTGTGTCAAATGCTGCAGAGAGATCGAGGAGGATCAGTAGGGAGTAGTCACCCCTCGATTTGGCTGACAGTAGGTCGTTTGATACCCTTGTAAGTGCAGTTTCTGTGGAGTGTTGGGGTCGGAAGCCAGACTGTAGGGGGTCGAGGAGAGAGTTCTCTGATAGATAGCTTACAAGGCGGGAGTAAACCAGCCGTTCTAGTAATTTGGAGATGAAGGGGAGGTTTGAGATGGGTCGGTAATTGGCAACGTCAGTTGCGTCAAGAGTCGGCTTCTTTAGCAATGGGGATATGATGGCATGTTTGAAAGAAGAGGGAAAGATGCCAGAGGCCAGAGAGAGGTTGAATATAGTGGTGAGATGCGAGATGACCACTGGGGAGAGGGATCGGAGGAGGTGTGAGGGGAGAGGGTCGCTAGCGCAGGTGGTGGGGCGAGCAGAGAAGAGCAGTTTGGAGACTTCTTCCTCTGTTGCTGGTCTGAGTACAGACAGTGAGCAGGAGCTAGCTGCAGTGCTGACAAGACTAAGGTCAGGGCTAGTCTGGGATTGGGAGGTTATTTCTTGACGGATGTCATCAATTTTCTTTTTGAAATAGGCAGCCAGTTCAACAGCACTGAGATCCGTCACCGGGGGCTGCGGTTTAGGGCTGAGAAGGGAGTGAAAAGTATCAAAGAGCTGTTTAGGGTTGTGCGATAGTGAGGAGACGAGAGAGGTAAAGTAGACTTGTTTGGCGTGGTGGAGGGCGAGGTTGTAGGTTCTGAGCATGAATTTGTAGTGGAGAAAGTCTGCAGACGTTTGCGACTTCCTCCACAGCCGTTCGGCACTACTAGAGCACCGCCGGATGAAGCGCGTTTGAGGTGTGAGCCAGGGTTGCCGTGGTCTACGTCGGATGGCTCGGGTCCTGGGGGGCGCCGCTTCTTCCAGGGCATGTTTGAGAGCGGTGTTGTAGTGAGCGGCAGCCAGGTTGGGGCAGGAGAGGAGAGAGATGGGGGACAGAGAGGACTGTAGGGATTCAGCAAAGTCTTGTGTGTGGATGGCCTCTAAGTTCCTGTAGGTACGATAGGTAGGTGGGTGTGGAGAGATGTTAGGGAGTGTGACAGAGAAAGAGAGGATGTTATGATCTGAGAGTGGGAGAGGGGAGTTAGTGAAGTTGGAAGCAGAGCAGAGCCGGAGGAAGACCAGATCCAGAGTATTGCCATCCCTGTGAGTGGGAGAGGCTGTGAGTTGAGAGAGACCAAGGGAGGAGGTGAGCGAAAGAAGCTGAGAGGCAGATGGGGAGATGGGGTCATTAGTGGGGATGTTAAAATCGCCTAAGATGAGGGTTGGGATTTCGCAGGATAGGAAGTGGGGGAGCCAGGCAGCAAAGTGGTCCAAAAACAGGTGAGCAGCACCTGGGGGCGATAGATGACTGCTACTCGCATGGACAGCGGGCGGAAAAGCCGTAGCATATGTACCTCAAATGAAGGAAAAGTGAGTGAGGGTACAGGGGGGATGACCTGGTAGGTACATTTCGGGGAGAGAAGAGCACCTACTCCTCCGCCACGCCTGTCGTCTGGTCTCGGGGTATGGGAGAACTGCAGGCCATTGTAGGACAGTGCAGCAGGGGAAGCCGTGTCAGACTGCTGTATCCACGTTTCTGTGAGAGCGAGCAGATTAAAAGAATGGGCAGTAAAATAGTCGTGGATGGTGAAGTCATTTTAAATAAATACTCCGAGCAAAGCCAACAGATCGGATTGCCTGCAGTGTGAGAAAACACTCCTCCCCCACAAGCTTATCACATCTTTACTGATTGGTCTGCTCTGACTCCTTATAGGACCCTATAGCAAGGTCATGTTTCCCTGTGCGGAAACCTTTTTTGGCACCCCTCCCCCCCCCCTCAGTGATAGCACCTGGGGCGTCCCGCACTTGCTGCACCCCCCTTCTTACAACACTGCATCCAGAGACCCAGAAAGTACTAATAATCTGCTTTATTTTATAAATATCAGCCAGCAAGCAGCTAATCCCAGTCAGCAGCTTCTGCCAGTAACAGCAGCCAGCGAGCAACTAACCCTGGTCAGCAGTGTCAGCCAATCAGCGACTGACCATAAATCATCAATTACAGTTGGAAATCTCCTTTAATCCAAATGGTTCCTCGTGTCAAACAACATTTACTAGTTTTTTACTACATGATGACAGCTTGTCAGAATGAGCGTAACCAGCTGAAACTGTCTAATGAATCCTTACACAAGCCTGTAAGCTCCTCCTCTGGGACTTGTACAGATATAGGCCCTAGACTCATGTAAAGCGGTTTTCCTAAAGGGGTTTTCTTAGTTATTTTATATCACCGCAGTGAGAACAGAGCTGTCTGCTTCCTGCACACATCAATGCACCGATCCAGCGAATGGCGATCCGCTGAATTACTGCCTGCAGCGCCTGTTGATCTGCTAACCTGTGGAAGGGTCATCAATAGTTTTACAACTGCACAACCCCTATAAGTAGTATCAGAAACATCAGGTAGCCACTTACCTCCCACCCTTGCTGAATCTGTAGGGATGCTTATGGGGCAGTTGTTGACGATCCCTGGCAGTCTATCACTAAGAGTATAATTATGTAAGGACAATTATAGGATCATCGTTGCCCTATTATACAGTTGCAAAAAAAGTAAGTGAACCCTTTGGAATTCTCTGCACTGGTTACTAATACAAGGGGGTCACAAATATAAACCGACAGAATGTAACCAATAACATACAGCTGTATCGCTCGTGCCTTTTACTGAGGAAACATTCACAGTGCAAGCAGAAAAAGTAAGTGAACCCTTGAATTTAATCCGCATATGGCAGCAATCATCACCACAAAACATTTCCATTAGCTGCAAATTGTCATGTGTCAGGATTGTAGCTGCCAATTTCTCTCATCTCTCCCCTTCGGGGATTACTGATCACTTAATGGTGACATCACCACAGGTCCTGTGAGCACACGGCGGCTGTCTGCTTCTGCTATTTTAGGACTTATGACCAACTCCAATCCCTTTCACCTTATCATTGCACCACCAGATGCACTGGTGCTATAATTTCCTAATAATTAGTGTATGTATAGGTGTGTGTGTGAGTATATGTGTGTATATGTGCGCATGTGTGTGCTAGTGTGTATGTGTGAGTGTATTTGTGTGTATGAGTGAGTATATGTGATATGTCGTGTCAGACGGTGGGGGGGCAGATGTTCTTACTGACTACATATGGACTGAGTGTAAAATAGTAGAAATACCGTAGAACTGACTGTGTGATCCCAAACTTAGGAAGAGTTCTAGAACAGCAACCATATACATACAGCTATAGAGCACTGTGCATACACACACAGTCACACACATACACTCACATGTACAGCTACACACAGTCACACACATACACTCACATGTACAGCTACACACAGTCACATACATACACTCACATGTAGAGTCACAGACATACACTCACATGTACAGTCCCACACATACACTCACATATACAGTCACACACATACACTCACATGTACAGTCACAGACATACACTCACATGTACAGTCACACACAGTCACACACATACACTCACATGTACAGTCACAGACATACACTCACATGTACAGTCCCACACATACACTCACATGTACAGTCACACACATACACTCACATATACAGCTACACACAGTCACACACATACACTCACATGTACAGTCACACACATACACTCACATGTACGGTCACAGACATACACTCACATGTACAGCTACACACATAGTCACACACATACATTCACATGTATAGCTACACACAGTCACACACATACACTCACATGTACAGTCACAGACATACACTCACATGTACAGCTACACACATAGTCACGCACATACACTCACATGTACAGCTACACACAGTCACATACATACACTCACATGTAGAGTCACAGACATACACTCACATGTACAGCTACACACATACACTCACATATACAGTCACACACATACACTCACATGTACAGTCACAGACATACACTCACATGTACAGCTACACACAGTCACACACATACACTCACATGTACAGTCCCACACATACACTCACATATACAGTAACACACAGTCACATACATACACTGACATGTACAGTCACCAACATAGTTACACACATACACTCATGTGTACAGTCACAGGCATATACTCCCATGTACAGTTACACACATACACTCACATGTACAGTCTGACACACAATCACACACATAACAAGCGGCACGGAACGCCACCTACTGCTAGCAGTCAGTATGGAGCACTTCACACTGCCTGCGCCGCTGGCTGCCACCTCCTCAGAAGGGAGGGGAGGAGCCTCTGCAGGACCTTGATCACATGACTGTGATGTCATAGAAGGTCCTGGCTACACCCCGTGTGGACGGGTGAGGTAGGGAGGGGCATCATATATCCCTATTCCACGCCCCCTCTACTCAAGCCAACCTAAACAACCAATCACCGTGAATCAGGCAACCCAAATAACACGGAGTGGAATTTAGTTATACACTGACGGGCTGAAGAGCCACAGAGGCTGTCACAGTGATAGGCGGCGATGCACACAGGATGCCACAAACTCAGACACTAGTGAGGGATATCTAGGATCTAACTAGTCATATAAGTATATTCAGATATTTCTTTTATTTAGTTCTAAGAATAGCTCAGGAGATATCGAGCAGGAAATCCTGTGAAACATCAAGTTCCTAAATTTTATCTTGGTAGAAGTTTGTTGCCTCTTAGTCAATGAGTGATATTTATATGTGCAATGTTCCTCTCCAGAATAGCAACAATGGTTTCCACAATTACTGTACTTTTGCACTAGTGTTCCAGTATGCTGTCATTTGCTCCCATATGATTGCAGCAATACAATGTTCTGCACACCATCATGAGAATTCCTGTGCACGTGAAAGACCAAAGTGAGAGACTGAAAACGTGGCACAACTTGGTACCACGCTTTTGGTAGTGCTAAATGCAAGCGCTAGCTGCACTACCTAAAAAAAATCGATACTCAGCTAGCTGGTGCCTTCCTGTTCCCTGCCGCTGTTTCCGGGAGCTCCGGTCAAGCTTCCGGGCACTTGTCATTGCCGACAGGCCATCTTTTGTTAGTGACGGGGTTTGAAGACCCCACCTCTAGCAAGAGACGGCTTTGATTGGTTCCTCGAGTGCTGGCTGAGCCATTTAGAGCCAGCGCTTGATGAACCAATCACAGCCATTCATTGAATAGCTGTGATTGGTGCATCCAGCGCTGGCTCTGATTGGCTGAGCTCGCAGTGCTCAGGGAATCAGAGCAATCTCTTGCTGGAAGCGGGGTCTTCAAACTCCGTCACTACCGTGTTTCCCCGAAGATAAGACAATTATAATAATTTTTGCCCCTTAAACTCACCTGGTCCACAGTGTACTAGTGCCTTGTGATGGTCTCCGGCGGCGCTGTGGCAAGCTGCAGTGTCTTCTGCGCTCACATATCAGTTTCTTTCTGGTAAACGGGCCTTTGAGTACTCCGTCTCCAGCAAAGTGAGCGCTGTGATTGGATCAAGCGCCAGCTAATCACAGCTGGCGCTTGATGAGCCAACCACAGCCATTCAGTGATGTCATTCACTGAATGGCTATGAATGATCGAGCGCCGGCTGTGATTGGCTGGCGCTCAATCCAATCACAGCGCTTGCTTTGCTGGAGGTGGGGTGGGGTATTCAAAGCCCCACCACCAGAAATAAACTGATATGTCAACACGGAGGACACTACACGCTGGCCTGTACAGAGCATTTCACCAATACCATTCTCTGTGTGCAGTGCATTAGGCAGAGTTCTCGTCGCTAAACAGCACGCTAATTTTTCCTGGGGCACTGCAGGGCATTTCACATCTACCGTTCTGTGTGTAGTGCATTAAAGGGATTGTCTCGCGGCAGCAAGTGGGGTTAAGCACTTCTGTATGGCCATATTAATGCACTTTGTAATATGCATCATGCATTAAATATGAGCCATACAGAAGTTATTCACTTACCTTCCCTGCGCTGGCGTCCCCGTCTCCATGGCTCCATCTAACATCAGCGTCTAATCGCCCGATTAGACGCGCTTGCGCAGAAGGGTCTTCTGCCTTCGGGTCTGTCCGGCAGCAGCGGCGTTCTGGCTCCGCCCCCTTCTACGCGTCATTGCGTAGCTCCGCTCCGTCACATGTGCCGATTCCAGCCAATCAGGAGGCTGGAATCGGCACATGTGACGGGGCGGAGCTACGCGATGACGCGTAGAAGGGGGCGGAGCCAGAACACCGCTGCTGCCGGACAGACCCGAAGGCAGAAGACCCTTCTGCGCAAGCGCGTCTAATCGGGCGATTAGAAGCTGAAGTTAGATGGAGCCATGGAGACAGGGACACCAGCGCAGGGAAGGTAAGTGAATAACTTCTGTATGGCTCATATTTAATGCACGATGTATATTACAAAGTGCATTAATATGGCCATACAGAAGTGCTTAACCCCACTTGCTGCCGCGAGACAACCCCTTTAAGTGCATTAGGCAGAGTTCTTATCGCTAAACAGTACGCTAATTTTTCATGGGGCACCGCTGAGCATTTCACATCTACCATTCTCTGTGTGCACTGCATTAGGCAGAGTTCTCATAGCTAAACAGTAAGCTAATTTTTCCTGGGCCTGTACAGAGTATTTCACATCTACCATTCTCTGCGTGCAGTGCATTAGGCACAGTTCTCATCGCTAAATAGTACGCAAATTTTTCCTGGGCCTGTACAGAGCATTTCACATCTACTGTTCTCTGTGTGCAGCGCATTAGGCAGAGTTCTCATCGCTAAACAGTACACTAATTTTTCCTGGGCCAGTACAACGCATTTCACATCTACCGTTATCTGTAGATCCGGATACACTCATTGCCTCTCTAGATATAGAGTCCTTATATAGCTCTATCCCCCATCAAGGAGGCCTGCAGGCAACTGAGTATTTCTTAAACAAAGAGGTCCTCTATATTATATACACAACCAATGTGTCCTGGAATTTTTAGAGTTCGTACTGAGACACAACTTTTCCTGTTTGAAGCCAAGTACTTCCACCAGCTCAGGGGCACCGCGATGGGGACGCCATGTGCCCCATCGTATGCCAACCTGTACCTGGGCTGGTGGGAGGAACGGACTATCTTCAACAGTGATAATACCATTGGGTCCGAAAATATCATACTTTGGATATGCTACATAGACGATGTGCTATTATTCTGGAAAGGCAACATGGAGTCACTGGAAGTCTTCATTAACACTCTAAACCAAAACGATCTCAATCTCCGTATTACATCAGAGATTAACGCCACAACATTGCCATTCCTAGACTTACAAATACATAAAGATACAACTGGCCTTATTTCATCTTCCTTATACCGCAAATCCACAGCGACTAATAGTTTGCTGACCTGGAATAGTTTCCATCCGGTCCCTTTTAAAAGAGGTATTCCAAAAGGCCAGTTTCTTTGTATCCGGCGGAACTGTTCAGATGACCAGACTTTTGAGACGGAAAGCAAAAAACTGTACAGACGTTTCAAAAATAGAAATGATCCAGAGGAAGTTATTAATCAAGCATATTCCTTCACATCTGTACAAAATAGAACTCACCTCCTACAGCCTCGTAATCGTTCGTTAGACCAAAAAGCCAGAATCATTGGAACATACGACACAGGTTCCATACAAGTGAGGAACATTCTAAATTATTATTGGGAAATCCTTAGACGCGATGGGGACCTCAAAGATTACCTTCCCACGAACCCTGCCATCACTTTCCGTCGTGGCCATAATTTACGGGATCACTTGGTGAAGAGTCATCTACTGCCAAGTGAGACCCAAACTACATGGCTTAATTCTATCAAACCCCAAGGTAGTTTTCCTTGTCAAGGCTGTTTAGCCTGTCCTTATATCCTGCGTGGCAACACTTTTAAAGCAGCCTCTACAAATAAGACATATTCTTGTAGAGATTTCATCAACTATAGGACACAAATTTTGGTTTATATGGTCACTTGCTCATGTCCTATGAACTATGTAGGAAAGACCATTCAATAATTCCGCCGAAGAATTTTGTCTCATCAGGGAAACATCAGACGCCATGAGTCCACTCCCTTGGCGGACCACGTATGGAGTTTTCACAGCGGTGACACAATCGCTAAAATTTCAAGGGATTGAAGTTATCAGGACCCATGGACACCGTGGCGATTTGGACAAAAGACTACTTTGTAAGGCCGCCTGCACACGGGCGGAAATCCCGCGGCGGTATTTCCCGCGGGATTTCCGCCACTGAAAGTCTGCATAGGAGTGCATTACAATACGCACTCCTATGCAGACGGCCACAGTTTGGCCGCGCGAAATGTCGCGCGGCAAACAAACCGCGCCATGTCCTATTTTTGTGCGGGTCACGCACTCACCCGGCCGCTGGCTCCGGTCTGCGCATGCGCCGGCTGCACAGCGCATGAAAGAGCCGGGGCCACCAGGTGCGGGTGAGTACGCGCTTGTCACTGCAGGCTCTCGGATCCGACCCGCTCGTCTGCAGGCGGCCTAAAGAAACTTCCTGGATTTATCGACTTAACACCGTTAACCCAGATGGGTTAAATGCAAACCTCTGCTTTAATTGCTTTTTATACCCCCTCCCCCCCTTTCTTTTATTCCTCGGCTTATACTTAGCCAGCAAAAATTACCATCAACTCTATCATGAGAATATCTGAGTATTTTTCTTTTTGTGATCTCTTAAATATTCCTGCTGCTCCCAGTTGTGCCCTCAATTGGCCTCTTAATGCATGCATTAAAATTACTTACATACATATATGTGTATATGAATTAGGAATTATGCATTCCAACATCTAGGAACTATCTGTAACAACTAAATATGATGCAATCTTCTATGCATAAATATCCTTACACAGATTTATGATCATGTAATTATTGCCTTGTAGTATCTACTGATCTTGATGCATATTTTAGCATTACTTAGTATATAGTCATGAATATTTTATGCAGATGCGTCATCATCCTGCACTAGTAAACTTAATATTCTGGAACTGTTACATGCCGATCATCAACCTTATTACTTTCCAACTTTATAAGTTGGCGGTGTGCTTCCTGATGATCATTTATGACCGATACTCACTTATGCACTGGGTTTACTCCGCTTCGTCAAGTGCACATTACGCTAACATATCCATTTTCATGAATGAAAGTGTCACATGATCGGACTCGGCCGTAATCACATGACCATCATCACTCTGTCATTCAGCATTGCGTCATACTCACGTGATGGGCGCGCCTACGTCACTAGGCGACGCGCGCATGCGCGATCGCTTCATAACGGCATCTATACCTTACTATGTTATTTTCCAGCTTAATGCGGCTCCGGTATGGCGATCGGACTCCATGACTGACTTCATCTGGTCAGGTAGTACTGAGGCAACTTAGCGATTACACCGATAGAGGTCCAGATGATTCTAATTCGTTCTATATTAGTGCTTCTCGCTTTACTCTTCCCATCCTAGCAGCTTATTGGCCATTTCCTGGATATCCACCTACTATGGGAGGTCCAGCAGGGTATATCTCCAGCACGATCTTGGGCTTGCAGTCGTATGCCTGGACTCACCATCAGAGTCACAGGCTCTATTATTTTTTTGATTTCTTTATTTTATTTTGGTTTGGTATCACAGCTCTTTATAGCTATATTAGCAGAAACTAAAATTGGCAACAGCACGCAAAATAAATTTACTATAAGAGGTATATATACCTATAATCTAACCACATTAAATAATGCAAGGTTCTTAGTATGTAATTTGATCAAACTACATTGGCCCATCCACCAACGTCCAGGTGACCAAGCTCTCAGATGGGTCCTAACACTAATACCAGGTGGTTTATCTCAACCTGGGAAAGCTGAGTTCCTACCTCTCAGAATGCTCCTCTCTTGGGGCTAAGCCTACAAATAAAACCAAGGAGGGTAGGATACCATATAGATGTTCCAATAGGAGGGACAGGAGGTGAATGGGCGGCAGGTGTGCACGACCCAGTGAAGGCAGCCAAAACTTCACAATATATGTACAAAAAGGGAAAAAGTGGGATATATTGGGATATATTTCCCATGGTTAGTGCTGACCCACTTTTTCCCTTTTTGTACATATATTGTGAAGTTTTGGCTGCCTTCACTGGGTCGTGCACACCTGCCGCCCATTCACCTCCTGTCCCTCCTATTGGAACATCTATATGGTATCCTACCCTCCTTGGTTTTATTTGTAGGCTTAGCCCCAAGAGAGGAGCATTCTGAGAGGTAGGAACTCAGCTTTCCCAGGTTGAGATAAACCACCTGGTATTAGTGTTAGGACCCATCTGAGAGCTTGGTCACCTGGACGTTGGTGGATGGGCCAATGTAGTTTGATCAAATTACATACTAAGAACCTTGCATTATTTAATGTGGTTAGATTATAGGTATATATACCTCTTATAGTAAATTTATTTTGCGTGCTGTTGCCAATTTTGGTTTCTGCTTCTACTGTGTGTTGCAGCCATGGTTTAACGTGCACCTATACATTTCTATTGGGATATATTTCCCATGGTTAGTGCTGACCCACTTTTTCCCCTTTATAGCTATATTAGGGATAGCAATCTATCTGAGGCAGAACGTTTTCTGTTCATACTTGAACTGGTTGCGCTATTAAGCGGACTTTACCTTAGCTGATAGTTCTCTTTGATTATATTCAGGAACTACCCAGAATTTATTAATCTGGAGTTTTGTTCCTGGTATCACTTTCCCTTATATAGGCGCAGTGCAATATTAACTCCTTCCCGCTCCTGGACGTACCTGGTACGTCATGGCAGCCTGGTACTTCCCGCAACATGACGTACCTGGTACGTCCTGGAGATAGCACGGGATCACATGTGATCCCGCGCTATCCCGCAGCGGGAGCCGGCTGTCAGTCACAGCCGGCGTCCCGCTCCAACAGCGGGGGGACATCGGAGATGCGCCCGCCGCTGTTAACCCCTTCCCTGCCGCGATCTAAGTAGATCGCGGCAGGGAAAGAGTTCACAGAGGGATCGCGATCCCTGTGTGTCTCCGGCCGGAACTCGCGATGTTATCGCGAGAGCCCGGCCTGTCACCATGGCAACAGGACGCCAGACACTGGCGTCCTGTATTGCCTGTGCCTATAATCGCTGTACAAGCGATAAGGCATGGCAGAGCAGTAGCTCTGCCATGCCTTATGACAGCGATCATAGGCACAGTGATGTAAGTCCCTCAGAGGGACTCAAATAGTATAAAAAAAAAGAAAAGAAAAGTGTAAAAAAAAGAAAAATGTAAAAAAAAAAATGTAAAAACCCCCTTTTTTATGCTTTTTCTAATATTAGCATAAAAAAAGGGAAAAAAAACTAAAACCCCACATATTGGGTATTGACGCGTCCGTAACGACGTGTACAAAAAGTTGAACATGCTTTTTGTTTTGTACGACAAAAAGCGTAAAAAAAAACGCTAAAAAACAGAGGCAAAATGCTAATTTTTAGCATTTTGCCTCACAAAAAATGCAATAAAAGTGATCAAAAAAGCCGTACATTTCCCAAAATGGTACCAATAAAAACTACAGCTCGTCTCGCAAAAAATAAGCCCTTAAAGAGCTCCGTACATAGAAAAATAAAAAAGTTACAGGACTTGAATGCAGCTATAGAGAAAAAAAAAAGATTTCCAAAAAAAGGGGGTTTTATTGCAAAAAAGTATAAAAACCTAAAAAAAATATAACAATTTTGGTAATCGTTGTTACCGTACCGACCCGCAGAAAAATTTTAGTGTGTCATTTATGCTGCATGATTAACGCTGTAAAAAAAAAAAAAAAATCTATGGCAGAATTGATGCGTTTTCTCTCCCTGTTATCATTAAAAAAAATAAATAAAAAATTTACGATATTGTCTATATACCCAAAAGTGGCACCGATAAAAACTACAGATCGCCACGCAAAAAACAAGCCCTTACACGGCCGCGTCCACGGAAAAATAAAAAAGTTATGGCTTTTGAAAAATGGAGATGGAAAAATACCAAAAAATCGCTTGGTCCTCAACGCCAAAATAGGCCATGTCATTAAGGGGTTAAGAGGATATCATTATCCCTCGTGCATTGAACTAATAAAGTGCTCTACAACTTGTATGATACCTTACCAATAAAGTGACAGGGGCTTTTTATTTCTTTTGCCACGATCCGTTTAGGGCAATAAGAAAGAAGCACTCATAAATACTGGCAACTTAGCTATTTAGGGCAGTATTAAACATACACATGCTCCTGAGGAACTACTGGTAATCACAGTAGGGAAACGCGTTGAGCCGAAAATTGTGTTTTACCTAATGTCAGCCTATCTTTGATTTTCATCATCTATTGAGGACCAGATACTTAGGTCCCTGTGTACATCACTACCTAATTCTAGGTCATCTAAGAGGTTATTGCAGACCCAGTTTAAATACTGTCTTGCCAGTCTATTTTTGACACCATTCACCTATTGAGGACCAGATTTTTAGGTCCCTGTGTATATTACCACCTAATTCTGGGTCATCAAGATGCTATTATAGACCCCGTTTAAATATTGTCTTGATTGGATCATAATCAGGGTTAGGTCATCTGTCCATTCCGTTTCTATTCATTGACGAACCCTGACTTACATGTTCTCTGTCCCTGAGTTTGTTTTTTGTTTGTTTGTTAAGCCCACGTCTTAATATTATGGAGTCATAAATAAAAGTTATATTTTAATTTGTCTATATCTGTGAAGGGCCTTAATTTCTATTACTTAGACATATTTCTGCCTCTGATTTTCTTATATAATTATATACAATATATACCCAGGTTATACCAGCTGTACATATATAACTATATACAGGAGAGGTATAACTTATACTAGCTGTACATATATAATTATATACAGTATATACGTAGGTTATACCAGTTATACATATATAATTATATACAGGAGAGGTATAACTTATACCAGCTGTACATGTATAATTATATACAAGAGTTACCCAGGTTATACCAGCTGTACATATATAATTATATACAGTATATATCCAGGCTATACCAGCTGTACATATATTTATATACAGGAGAGGTATAACTTATACCAGCTGCACATACAGTATATAATTATATACAGGAGATACACAGGTTACACCACCATGGTACATATCACTATATACAGGATGTATATCCCCCTATATCCCTGTATATAGTGGTATGTCCCATGCTGGTGTAACCTGTGCATCTCCTGTATATAATTATATATATGCAGCTGGTATAACTTATACCAGCTATACATATATAATTACAATTCCTTCTCTACTCACCTCTGCAGCAGTCTCTGGGCAGCCTGTAATGGAAAGTCTCCCGTCCTTTGATCACATGACCAGAGCTATGCTGTCGGTGCACAATGGTTTACTAGCGCAGTGTTCAGCTATCTGGCACAAATACACTGAATGAATTGTGTGGGGGCATATGGATTTCCCATTGCTATGTAACTTGTGGCACCTTGGGTCACACAAGGTGGATGCTGGGACCGAGCCTAACCCTGGGCCTGCTCACGTGCTTCCCACACAGAGTATTGTGGGTCCTACCTCGGTCATGCCACCTCCTCCTCCTGCTTGAGGTCTGGGGATCAGCATTGGTCAGCATGTATTCTCTCTCATGTTAGAAATTACCACAGTTATCCGAGATACTGGATTGGAGCATTCACAGAAATGCCCACATTTGCAGCTCCTGACAATTCTGTGACGGAGGTGGCACGGGATTGGAATTATGATCGTACTTCAATTTATCATCAATTCTCATCAGCATTGTGGGCTATCGCCCACACTTTCAGAGAGGGTCGCTGCCTGGCCCTGCCAACCCTCTGCAGTGTGTGCCTCCGGTTCCTCCTCATCGTAGACTCACTTATAAATTGACGTGAGGGTGGTGTGGCTATCAAGCCTGCGTGTGGCATGAGGGCAGCTGAACACTGCGCCAGAAAAATTTTGTGTGCGCTGTGGACTCTGTGGACACAGGCTCGTGCGGGGGATCTGGACAGCAATGCCAGCATGTAACCCAGGAGAAGAGGCAGCAGTGTCACCCGCAGGTGGTGATTGTCCTTGGTTGCAGCTAGTGTGGTGCTTAGCTAAGATATGCCAGTGCGTGTGCCTTGCTGCTTATGGCCTGTCCCAAGTAAATTGTTAGAGGGGTGACCGCCAGGCTCTTGCCCCCAATTTGGCTTTATAGTGCGACCTGGGAGCCTCAGATGCAGCCATGCATGCTGCCCCTGCCCTTCCCTATCCGTTTCTGTGGTGTTTCCATGACTTTCTGATGTTTTCAGGTGTTTCACACAACCTCCCCCATGCGGAGCATCAGTCAGCTGGAAAAATGCTCGAGTACCCCATTGACTTCCATGGGTTTCGTTACTCGAAACGAGCTCTCGAGCATTACGAAAAGTTCGACTCGAGTACCGAGCAACTGAGCATTTTGGTGCTCGCTCATCTCTATTCAATATATCACATAAGAACGTCAAACACTGAACGAGAAGTTCACAATTGCCAACGATGATTCGCCTGTCTACATAGGCTGCCTGAAGATGAACGAGCTGGTGATGACATCACTAGCTTGTTCAGTCAGGCAAAAGAGAATTGTGAGGTTCTCGTTAGGTGTTAAAGGAGCATTAGGGCACTTTTAGATGGAATGATTATTGTTTAAAAAATCATTAAAAGAATGAAAGCGACGGATAATCATTCAGTTTAAACGCAAATCAACAACTGAACGACGAAGGAGAATCATTCACTTCTCGCTCATCAATAATTTTATGCAGGCATAAAAATCATAGTTGGCTCGTTCTCTTGTCATTCCGTTTAAACAGCGCTCATTCGGTCTTTCACATATGAAAGACAGAACGATCCTGAAAGATTCTCGTTCAACGAGTCACCGATGAAGCTGTGTGTCTAAACAGTCTGCACGAGAGTAAATGTCAACTGCTCATGCAAACGAGACTCGGATCTTTGAAAAGGAGTCTTAAAACTTACACACTAGATGTTTACATATTGTGGACAATTTCTGGTCTCTGATATTGGGGTACAAAAGCATTAACATGCAATATTTTCAGTATTTATACTTTTGTGCGTTAAAGAGGTTTTCCCAGATAACAATATCGATTGCCTATCCTTGGGATAGCAGCAGTTCTAAACATCCTGAATTCTGCAGCACAGCCCGGATTCGAGCAGTTGTTCCATTATCCCAGTAGGGCATGTCACTACCCGCCTGCCATCGCTAAGGCATTCTAAGTAAAGGCAGCATGCTGTGATTACACTGACAGCACCTGAAGCTCATAGCGCACTGGGATTTACAGAGGCCACAGGTGAACTATAACAAAGAGAGGCTACAGGGGGTCACTATAATTACCTAGGGCCACAGAGGGTTCACTATAACTAAGTGATGCCAAAAAGAGTCACTATAATTAAGAGGGGTCACAGGGGGTCACTGCAATTAACAAAGGTCATAGGGGTCACTATAACTAGGAGGGGCCACAGGGGGTCATTATAATTAACTGGGGACACAGGGGTTATCACTATAACTGTGTGGTTCCAAAGGGGGTCACTATAACTAAGAGGGGCAACTAGGAATTATTTTAACTTTGAGAGGCCACAGGGGTCACGAAGCCACAGAGGAACTATAAGTGGGGCACACGGGGTGATTTTAGGGGATCAAGGTTGTTTCTAAGAGTTTGAGGGTTCCTATAAGACGGGCTCCTATAATTCCATTCCTCAAAAACATGTCCCTTTTGAGTCTACACCAATGTTTAGTTAAAATATCTCTAATCACTTGTGAGGTAGAACTGTGCCTGGCATTGTTGTAAGTGAATTCTGCTGTTGCTAGATAGTCCACCCAATCATCTTGGAGGTGGGAGATGAAACATCGCAGGTATTGTTCTAGTGCCTGATTTTTCCTCCGACCGTTGGACTGGGGATGCCCAGAGCTGTGCATAAGCTGCTCCAGAATCTTGATGTGAATTGTACCCCCCCACCCCCGCCTCTTACTCCACGTAGTCTGAAAACGTCTCTAATCCCCAGTTCTGCTGTATACTCTGCTGCTGGGATGCCTTTAGTGGGGATGAATTGGGCCATCTTAGTAAGCCGGTTTAGCAGTCATGTATTTTGATGTAGGGAGGTCCACAATAAAGTCCACAAATAAAGTCCATGTCTAGATGGGACTGGAAGTGGCTATAATTGTCCCAGTGCCTAGGATTCTTACCGGTGAGCTATTCCGACTCTGACAGCTTCCCTGCTGAACTTTGTTCCTGGTTCCTTGCTCCAGCTTCTGTTTCTGAGAAGGCTATATAGCGGCCAAGAGTTAGTGGGCCCCTCCATAATGTTGTATGTTTGTCTTGTGCAATTGTCTTGTCAGTGTTTTAATTGTAGTGTAAGTTTGGTATGTGTATTGCATCTCTGCAGCACTGAATGGGTTACTGTCTGGGTTATGTCTGGAAATGTATCATATTGTGTGTCACATGACCTTGTAATATAAATTTCTGTTGGCAAGGTGCAGTGCAAAGAGCCGGACATGCCAGTTTGAGTTGGTCTTGCAAGAGTCAGCAAGAGTTAGTGAGTGAACCCCACAGAGATTGATCGGTCTGTGTGTGGAAGATGGAAGAAGCTGAGCGATTCCCTTCTGTTTGGCCTGGACCTACCCTACCCAGGATATGCTGGTGCTACCGCTAAGCACTAAGTGACAGAGAAAGAAGGACTGCTGCTAGAGAGAGGAAAACAGCAGAAGCGAGAGTGTTGACCGGTAGAGTGTTGGAGGGAGAGAGAGAATCGCTGGGAGCGGGATCACACAGATAACTAGGCCTGTGGATTATCCAGATTACCCTGAGAAGTTCTCCCTGTCACACCAGCTTCTAAAAGTTTAATTTGTGCCAAACTACTGTTATACGTTGAAACTTGCTGAAGTTACAGTAAATGGACATTACCGAGCATTCACAGTTAGTCCAGAAAGTATCCTTGTGTGTGGACCAATTATTTACTTCACTGAGATTCACCGCAGAGGACAGAATGGTGGCATCACGAGTGACAAGAAGATTGCAGGTAACCTCTGGTTACATTTTCCCTGTGACCTACCTCGGCAGTAATGTGGACGGGTCGCTAGCTAACCCCAGGGGAGCAGGTGGTAGTGCCACCGTGACAAGGCCATCTCTTCGGCTGTGGGCCAGCTCCTCAGACGCTGCAGCTCCACCCTGTTTTCATTAATTAGGCTAGCTATTTAAATCTGTTCCCAGAACTCTTCCCTTGCATGATTATAGAGCCTTTAGCCTTTAGTCAAGCTGTCTGCTGCCTTGCTGGGACTGCTGCTTCCATGTATGACCTCCGGCTTCCCGCTGACTATGTACCTGCCTGCTGCCTTGCAGTGACTGCTGTTTCTATGTATGACCTCCGGCTTCACACTGACTACGTTCCTGCCTGCTTCCTAGCTGTAACTGCCACTTCCATGTATGACCTCCGACTTCCCACTGACTACGTACCTGCCTGCAGTCCTGCTGTGACTGCTGCTCCTGTGTGTGACCTCCGAGTTCCCTTTGATTATGTTCCTGACACTGCTTCTGCCGCATTGGGAACAACCTAAAGACTCGGACCTGGAGCCTTTTCTTTACAGCCAGTGGACAAGCTCGAGGTATTTAATTTCATACACATGTATCACAAGAGTTGACATACTTCTTCACATCGTCCTTGAAATTAGGCCAGCAGAAGAAGCGAAGCAGGAGCTCCAAGGTCTTTGTGATCACAGAGTGCCCAGCAAGTTTGGAGTCATGAATCTGTTTTAGGGTTTCGGGTTGACTTCAATTCACATCCAATCTGGAACGTACAGTCTGTTTTTTTGCATGTAGAACCCCTTCTTGTAAGAAAAGTGTGCTTCCTTGGATGGTTATTTGAGGAAAGGGTCACTTTCATATCCTTCTTTAACTCTTATTCTTTAAGATTAAGAATTCCCCCGAAAAATTTGGGACCAGGATAGTACTGTCAATCTCAGCCCCCTCCTCCGATCCTCGACAAGGCATTGGCCTAACTGTTCCTGGAACCTAGTCTGTAGGAGATAGCAAAGATGAAACTTGAAAAGAATAAGGCCCACCGTGCTTGTCTCACTGATAATCTTTTGGCTTTACGTAGAAACTCTAAATTCTTGTGGTCTGTGAGGGCAGTCACTGGATGATGAGCTTCCTCCAGATGGTGTCTCCATTCAGAAAAAGCTACCTTGATGGCTGGAAGTTCCTTTTTCCCAGTGTTGTAGATTCTTTCCGCAGGCGATAAGATGTGTGATAGAAATGCACATGGATGCAGCTGCATTTTGTCTCTGACTTGTGACAGAATAGTACCCACTGCCACATCAGAGGTGTCAACTTCAACAGCAATTTTGGATGTGGGTGGACCAGTACCAGTGCTGACGTAAAGAGGGTCTTTAATCTTTCAAAGGCATCCTGCACCCCTGGAGACCATAAAAGTTCTTGTGTTTTCTTCATGGGAGCAGTGATAGGCAGGATGTTTTTTAACCCCTTAATGACGCGGCCCTTTATTTAATTCCATTTTCGTTTTTTCCTCCCTCCTTTAAAAAAATCATAACTCCTTTATTTATCCATCGACGTCACTGTATGAGGGCTTATTTTTTGCGCGACGAGTTGTTTTTTTCAATGGTGCTATTTAAAGTACCATATAATGTACTGAAAAACTTTAAAAAAATTCTAAGTGGAGTAAAATGAAAGAAAAATGACATTTCGCCATCTTTTGGTGCGTCTTGTTTCGACGGCGCACAAACAGCAAAAAAAATGACATGATAACTTTTTTCTATGGGTCGGTACGATTACTACGATACCAAACTTGTATAGGTTTTTTCTTACTATACTCCTCTTTTTTTTTTTCAAAGACATTTAATTTTTTCAATTTTTTTCTGCCGTCATATTGTGCACGCAATAACTTTTTTATTTTTCTGTCAACATAGTTCAGCAAGGGCTCCTTTTTTGCGGGATGTTCTGTAGTTTCTGATAGTACCAATTTGGAGTACATACGACTCTTTGATCGCTTTTTATTGCATTTTTTCTGGGAGACAGGGTAACTAAAAAAGTGTATTTCTGGCGTTCTTTATTTTTTTTTTCAGACGATGTTCACCGTGCGGGAAAAGTAATGCACTACTTTGATAGATCGGACTTTTACGGACGTGGCGATACCAAATACATATTTTTAGTTTATTATTTAGATTTTTTAATAATAGATATGGCAAATGGGGGGTGATTTAAACTTTTGCAACTTTTTTTTTTTTAATTAAAAAAAACTTTATTGATTCTTTTTTTTACATTGCTCTGAAGTCCCCCTGGGGGACTTTAACATGCGATGCTTTGATCGCTCCTGCAGTATGACGTAATGCTGGAGCATTACGTCATACTGCTTTTTGACAGGCAACCTATGAAGCCGCCCCACGGGGATGGCTTGATAGGCAGTCTGTTAAGGCAGCCCTGGGGCGTTTCATTAGGCCCCCAGCTGCCATGACACCTGCACGGCTCCCCCGATCTCACCGCAGGGGGGCCGCGCGGGACCCCAGAACATCGTTCGGGGGATTAAAATGCCGCTGTCAGAATTGACAGCGGCATTTAAATGGTTAATAGCCGCGATCGGCCGCGCGGCTGCTCGCGGCTATTGCCCGCGGGTGTCAGCTGTTATAAACAGCGGACGCCCGCACTGTATGAAGAGGGATTGCCACGCAACCTCTCTTCATACATACCCCGCCGCTCCATGACGTACCTATACGTCATTGGTCGTTAAGGGGTTAAAAAGACCCTGATGAATTTCCTGTAAAAATTTGCAAACCCGACAAAGCGTTGGACCTCTTTAAAGTTCTTGGGGATAAGCCACTCCACAACAACCTTAATCTTATTAGGGTCCATACTCAGACTGCTTGGAAAGATGATATACGTTTTTCACAGCCACGAACTGGCGAACTCAGACGGAACTGCAGAACTGCGAAAACAACTTCATACTTGCTGACAGGCGAACTCGCACAGAACCGCAGAACTGTGAAACAGACCTTATACTTGCAGACAGGCAAACGCAGACGGAACCACTGATCTGCGAAACAGACTTTATACACGCTGACAGGCGAACTCAGACGGAAACGCAGAACTGAGAAATGGACTTGATACTCGCAGACATAACTGAGAGCTAACTATGTGGACCCTAAATTGAAAAATATAAAATATAACTTTTATTAAGAAAATGACTAAAAAGAAGAACATACACATAAATATAGATCCAGAGAAACCCATGGTGTTCTGGACATGATTTTCTCCAGCAGGCTTCGGGGTATTTTGTCGCTTCCGAATTGTATCGTGTGCACACATCATCGAACCAGATCAGACACAAATGCTGGTCTAAAACTGGGAGAGTCTCTACAATGTATAGAGGCTCAAGCCTTTTATTATAACACATGACAACCGCCCTTCAATGGGCGTGCAACAGATTACATCAGTAACATATAAGATTCTCATTTGTCGGATCATATAGAATCTCCCACCTCTCTGCCCACCCTCTTCCAAGTGCTGATGTAGCATGGACTTTTGTCCTAGCTCCAGTCATGTCTGTGTATAAGCAAGTCTTATCAACATGTGCTCAGACTGAAGCAATTCCTTTGTTGTAGAAGTTTCAGGATGGGAGGGATGAAGAAGTGCTAATTCAACACTCAGTGTTGGACACAGGATATAAGGATATACACATAACACTATGGCCCTTAACTCTTAGAGGTCTCTTGTGCAATCCCTATGTACTTAGCTAACATTAACATCATACATCCATTGTCTAGCAAATACCATGATTAGATTGTGTATGTCCTTTAAACTCCACAGAGCTAAGAGTCATTACAACAGCAAAATACATTTCGTTTATACAAATCGATAGACATTTTATACCAGCAATCATATGTCTATCACAATCCCCCCTTAAAATGTCTATCCTCTAACTCTCTATCTGATTTTCACAGTTCTCTGCGCATGAGCCTATAACTGGAGCGCGTTGAAGGTTCGTTTTAGGGTCTTCAAGGGGGTGTAGGACTTGTCCACTCCTTCTGGGGATGCATTCAGCAAACTCATGGTGGGAGCGGCTTTTCCAGCATCAGTTTCACAGGTCTCTCTGACACAGGGGATAACACAGCAGACTAGAACAGAAAATGTAATCATCAGTTCACGTACAACAGCGACGCCCGTCTGTGCCAGGATCCTTTACCACCCGCTCATCCATGGCGAGTGCTGGTCCCAAAGGTTAGCTCTTTTTAGTTAGCGCGGTCAGCTTCTTAATGGCAACTGCGTCTTTACCCGCGGGTCACGTGTCGTCTAGGATGTAGGTACAACAAGTCTCCCCTATCATCTTACAGACACTCCCCTTTTTAGCTAAAGTCATCTCTAAGGCCATTCTATTTTTAAAAAGTCATAGTCGAAGTAGGTCCTATTGGTCGACTAGTCCCTATAAGGCGTCTCTAGTATAATTTATAAACCACTGCTAATTATAATAAACATAATTAATCCAATCAACGTTTATTTACCATAATGATCAGGAAAATGGACTCGAATCTAGTTTTAACTTGGTCTCTAATTTTTAAAACTTGTCAGGTACCCCCCTTGGCTATCCTATGACGTCAATGTACACGTGTAGATCAAAACTACCACCAGGGGGTCTCTCTTCTCGCTCTAGCATAATGTTACAATACTAGTAGCGTGCACAGGTACGCACGGCGTGGGACTCCCTAATCTTCACCCACACCAATGTCCCTCCTGGAGATAGTCCTAATGATGAACACGTCCAGGTCGCCTCACCCTGACCCTACACTACCTAGTGACAAGACTGGAAGGAACCGCCATACCTATGCGGAAAACAAGGATAGACCAACATGACAGGATAACCACAAAACACAGACTGAGTTGGATCGAGATAAAGTAACTATTGGGGGTAACCTCATTATCCTCAATGTTGTCCGAAAGGGTGTGGAGGAGCATAAGGGCTTTACTAAGGCACACTCCCCTGTCCAATTACCCTCCAGGCGGGTCCTCTACCTCATGTGAGTACAAAGCCAGTAAACGTCTCCTAAGGACTAGACCTGATTCTGCATCTATTCCCCTCCTATCGTACTGTAGGAGGAGCAATACCCGTTGGTGAGTTCCCCAAAAATCTCCCTCCACCCTGCCTATTTGCCCGGCAGGTGTAGTTTCCAGGGTAGTCAGTAATACTCTCTCCGGTGCAAAACACTTAAGTAGTTATAGAGTATTCCTTCTTCCACTTCTCACAGACAGTGTAATTAGCGGAAATGTTCGTGAAGAGACTAATAAACCACTCTTCAGCATCTACCGGGAGATTTAGGGGGACCATCCCTGAGTGTAGTCGGGCACTACCGCACACACAACAGTTAGACTTGTTGCTCCTGTTAGCATTGTACCTCATCAACTCCAACCAGAGATTCTGGTCAGAGTAGCCAGTCGCTACTGTCAAGGTGTCCACAAAAGGTAGGGTCAGCTATGATCATCATGTTCGTCAAGGTCTTTATCTTACGGCGGAGGGGGTTAATTATGGGCACGGGACTAAGTGAAGACTTCCATTCGGGTGCATCTACCATACCCCTTATTTTAAACTTCCCTAAGGGATCTGTCCTCTCGCACCGGTATGTCCCCAGACTATAAGTCCCTCCGTCCCCCGGGCTTGGATCTCCCATGGTTAGTGTAACAACCGCATTTAAACCAAGCAGCATACTAAGTTCAGCCTTCCAATACCCACTGTCCTTATTATTCTCAAGGAGGGTTATACGACTAATTAGGGATTTCCCGCTCCTATCTTTCTTATTTAAGGCACTTCGCGGTTTATAGGACCAGTCTATTCCTGTGTTACATCCCACTAATCCCCAATAATGGCAGTCTTCTCCCCAGACGTTATCAGTGGCACAAACATATTGTATTCCCCGGGTATATAAGTCATATAACCAGCTGGACTGAGCTAAATCTGGCCTGCGGTGGGATCTTGCGCCTAGACACGGGACCACAGTACAATAGTCGAAGGAATATGCGGCTACTTGAGCATTGGACGAGTTATACTAGAAGGTAACCATACCCTCATATTCTTCCGACTAAGGATTCTAGTTGCCACCCTCCTCTCTCACTAGCCCTAACCAGAGTAATGTCTTTGGCACAACTAAGATTGGTCTCCCGGATCTGAAGCTTTCTTACAGTATGAAGCATAGATCCATGTATGTCTTTCGGCTAGTTTCACAGCTGTGGCAGTAGTCAGAAGCACCTGGTAGGGGCCATCAAATCAGGGTTCAAGAGGGTGCTTCCTGAGGAACTTCTTGACGCACACCCAATCCCCAGGCTGCAAGATATGTGTCCCAGTGTCTGCCTCTGAGTCTGGAAGAGAACACCTGTGCATAGGCTTTGGTTAGTTCTTTAACAACGGAAATCACATACTCAGTCAACACATAAGATTGTAATTGTGACTACTGAGGATAGTAACAACCTAGCCTTGGGGCTAGCCCAAACAATCTCGTAGGGAGATAATGTATAATCCCCCCTGGGTTCATATCTAACACTGTATAAGGCTATTGGATGACAGTCTTTCCAAAGTGGCGTCATTTTTAAGTATCTTACTTTTAGCGTGCCACTATGTCTCTCCACCTTGCCACTACTCTAAAGATGGTAGAGTATGTAAAAGGCCTGGGATACACCCAGAGCAGACATGACATGTTACATTCACCTGCGAAGTTTATACCTCTGTCTGACTCTGAATCACTTCTGGTACCCCATATTCACAGTTTACCTCGTTCATGAGCTTCTTTACGGTTACCTACTTGTTTGCCTTGGTAACAGGGTCGGCCTCCAACCTGCAAAGACATCAACAACAACAAGCACGTATTCATACTTCCCAACAAGTGGGAGCTGAACGTAGTCAATTTGCAATCCCTGAAATGGGTAGAGTGGTCTAGGCAAGTGTGATGTGGCAAATTTACTTCTGCCCTGTCTCACCCATGGCATAGATCATGCTAAACCGGACAAATGATGCAGCAGCTACAGAGAACCTAGAAGTCGCCCAACCTCTTTCAAGCGTCGTCGTCATTGCTGCTTTACTAGGTGGGTCTTTCCGTCCATCAGCTGGGCCATCATGGGATACAGGAACTGTGGTGGGCAAGTGCTGTTGACTGTTCACCACACGCTGTCCTGTTTCTGCTGCTCCCATATTAGTCCATTTATTCTTTCCTTCCTTGCTGGCTTGTAACTGTAAAAGTCTTTAGCATATCAAAGTCCACATTTTTATCAATGTCCAAAGTTTTTACCACTGACTCATGCTGTCAGTATCTTTTCTTCTTTCTTCCACGGCTTGAGGGCCGCTGCCTTTGCTATGCTGTCAGCGAGGGTGTCGTCCCTCGCCTCTCCAGTGTAGGAATCGGTGTGAACTCTCAACTTTGTCAGGTAGAAGTAGGGCCTCCATGCGACTCTGTACCGCTGCACCATTCTCAATTGGTTGTCCTGCTAAGATAAAAAACTGTCTGGCCTTCCATATTGGGCCGTAATCAAGAGCTATGCCAAATGCATACCAGGAGTCAGTGTAAAGGATTGCCGGTCTTACCTCTCGCCACTCTACACGCCTCAGTGATGGCCTTCAATTCCGCTTCTTGTACTGTGACATGCGGAGGCAGAGCTTCTGCTTCTAGGACATCTTGTTGTGTGACCACTGCATATCCGATGTGGAGTCATCAATCCTCACCCTGGTACCATCTGCAAAAAGCTCAACATATGCATTATCAACAGAGGTTCTGATAACTGTTTGCATATCTGCAGTTTCTTACTGTATTAGTACTAAATAATCGTGCTGATGTTCTATTTCACATGGCTCAGAATCTTGTTATCTTATTCCATTTATTTATTTATTTATTTATTTCAAACCCAATCGCTGATCTACAACACCTAGATCATCTATGGCCCAGATTACCTCTGCCTCCCCCCTTTTGAACCGGAATACTCAATGGAAAAAAAGAGCAATTGCGTTCAAACTAGTAAACCAAGAGGCACAAAAACAAGCACTTTGTAGGTCAAGGTGACATTGTATGCAGCGAAGTCTGAGCGAAAATCTCCTTACAAAAAAAATTTTTCCTTTCAGGTCGCAGTTAGCATTTTTTAACACAAGGGGGCGCAACACAAGTAAAATTTTACGTCACCCAGTGTAATAGTATTTCAGGGTATGGCCAGCGTTTAGCTTTTACTCTCCTGTCGGAATATAATTATAGCTTCAGTGTAGACTGACACTAGAATATACAAAAGACTTAAAGAAAAACTAAAGAATATGGATGAATTAACATCCTACTCTGGGCAATTCAGTCCCTCTTTCTTCACATAAAAAGTAAAATTACTTCATCAAATTGCGTGAAAAAGTTTGCTGGGTGACTATAGGGAAATTATTTCATCTGTAGGAGCCTTCCATAACATCATCTGTCTGAGTATCCATTGGAGAAGCGGGCAGTGGAAAACAGAGCCCCTGGGAACATGACAGAGCGTCCCCTGCCATGCATTCCTGGTCTCTGCCCCCCATGCATCAACTCCAATCTTCCATACACTATAAACCAGCTTAGTCGTCTACTATGTCCCAAGCTGCATCTTTACAAAGGTTTGTTTCCCTGAACTTATCACACATCCAAAGTGGCCACATCTTGGAGTGTAACAAAGTCTGGTCAAACAAAACCTTACTTCAGACAATCATGATGTTAGCACTGGATACAGTGGCATTGGGGAATATAGGCCTCCCAAATGCAGCAAAATGGCCGCCAGAGGCAGAAAGGGGCGGGGCTACAAATCTCCCAGGTGAGGCAAGATGGCTGCCGGAGGAACGGGCGGGGCCAGGGGCAGCAGCACTTCCAGGTGAGGCAAAATGGCCGCTGGAGGAGGAAGGGGCGGGGCCAGGTCCTGTCCCGGATGGGGAGGGACCGGAAGTAACATCACACACCCTGAAAGTGAGCACATGGGGGGAAGTAACTTCAGGGTGGGGGCAGGCCTCACTACATTTACTGCAGAGTCACACTATGTTGGATTGTAAACATTGCAAGCACGGCCGCCATTACAGGGAGGGGCTGTAGTCAACACAAAGGCATTACATTGTTTATAAGCAATACACATACCCCCCTACATGCTTTCCCCTCTTCAATCTCTTAACTACGTTATACCTCCTCCTAGCAATCTAAAAACACCTTTCTTTCTGCTAGGCTTCCTGCTCATCTTCTGAAAACTTTCTACAATCTATCTTACCATACTCATTTCTGCTTATCTGTCCATAACCTGACAGTTCTTTCTGCAACTTTTCCTGGTCCTTTCCCATTGTTCAGTAAACTCTGCTCCCTTCCCTTCAGCAACCAGATCACAAGCTCTATGACCTTTGCCCTTGCTCACTTTGCTCCCCATTCTCTAAACAACCTGCGTCTATGCCTAACCTTCTCAATCTGCTCAACTCTATTCTATTCGAAGTTTCTGGACACAGTAGTGTTTCTCTTGTAAAATCTGCTTTCTTCAAATCCTTCCAATATAACCTCTCTTTCCCACTCATATTACAATGCACATTAATTCTACAAAACACTAGACAAAGGAAACAGAAGGGTTAATTGGAAAAAGCTTTCAGTTCACTCTTATCAGCAGCCCTCCCCCCAATAATAAACACTGCACATTCTTTCTATAATACCAAACAGACGGGATTACTGGAGAATACCCACAACGGCTCAAGGTATATATCTCATCTACCTTTATATCAACCCTACTAGTAATCCGTCTGGACAGGACATTTTAGCTATACACAGAGACTGACGATTATTTTAAATGACCAAGAGTTTTCTGGAGACATCAGCCGTCACACCACGGCTATATTCACACGTATATACCTTTTCACATATGAGAACATAACACGCTCAATCATAAAAGGTAAATGTACGTATCATAAATCTTCCTAACCTCACACTAGTTTACCTAGGAGTAAGTCTCTGGCGTGTTCCCTCAGACCTAAATAGCCGAGTCCGCCCTTCCGACACATTAACCCTAACAGAATTTATCTCTTGGTCTTGTATACACAATTTTTAACCGGCTCAGACACAACAGTCACAGCATACAAAATACCCCTAGACAGGTAACATGGTGATTTTTCGAGTGGACAGACCTGTCTTTCAGTGAAGGTCCAGTCTGGATCAGATACAGGCAGATTTAGCAGTCAGAACCCAGATCACATCGGTAGATTTACATAAAGCAATCTTACCGTGTTCTGTAGATTTTCGGGCCCCTGAGTTCAGCGTGCCATCTGCCGATCTCTGTACGTTCCAGGCTGTGACCTCACAGATCCACTCGCCCACCCAAGGACGACACTGTTCTGGACATGATTTTCTCCAGCAGGCTTCGGGGTATTTTGTCGCTTCCGAATTGTATCGTGTGCACACATCATCGAACCAGATCAGACACAAATGCTGGTCTAAAACTGAGAGAGTCTCTACAATGTATAGAGGCTCAAGCCTTTTATTATAACACATGACAACCGCCCTTCAATGGGCGTGCAACAGATTACATCAGTAGCATATAAGATTCTCATTTGTCGGATCATATAGAATCTCCCACCTCTCTGCCCACCCTCTTCCAAGTGCTGATGTAGCATGGACTTTTGTCCTAGCTCCAGTCATGTCTGTGTATAAGCAAGTCTTATCAACATGTGCTCACACTGAAGCAATTCCTTTGTTGTAGAAGTTTCAGGATGGGAGGGGTGAAGAAGTGCTAATTCAACACTCAGTGTTGGACACAGGATATAAGGATATAAACATAACACTATGGCCCTTAACTCTTAGAGGTCTCTTGTGCAATCCCTATGTACTTAGCTAACATTAACATCATACATCCATTGTCTAGCAAATACCATGATTAGATTGTGTGTGTCCTTTAAACTCCACAGAGCTAAGAGTCATTACAACAGCAAAATACATTTCGTTTATACAAATCGATAGACATTTTATACCAGCAATCATCATGTCTATCACAATGGAACCGATAGGAAATATTGATACCACTGTCCGTAAACAGAAATGGACCAATCAGTCTGAGTGTAGTTATGACTCAGCCGTTTAGTGTACTCGGTCTCTTTAAGGAATCTGACCAAGTTATCAGAATCTATTGCATACACGTCATCCTAATCAAAGAATGAATAAAATGACATAAGTCCGACATTTGGATGTTTAAGAACGCAACCCGGCCTCCACTCAATGGTCAGGTTGGTGATATATACATCGTTCAAATCGAGAAATGGTATATGCCGGACCACTAAAATTTGTAAACGTAACCCAACGCGTTTCTCCCGCTACGTGGGTTCATCAGGGGTTTCAATACGCAAGAGATGATAATTTACTGGTTTGATGACTACCAGTCAGAAATTGGATAGTGGTTCAAAAAGATAAAAATTGGTGAAACCTCAGAATGTCCAACGTCGCCAAATAAATGACACACTGGATATAGAGGGATCAATTAGTGTAGAACTGTCATTTCAATTGATGATGATTATTTTGTTACATAAATCGTTGTCACCACATATAATGAATGACCTGACAGGACTACAAAGACCCCACTTCTACAGTGGTAAAAATAGGAGTAGGGTACGGGTCAGAAGCATTTCTACCCTTTTTAAATGTAGTTTCACAGGGATAGTAATCCCGAGTGCCGAAAAAGAGAAGAATTTTAGCCGTTAGGTCAAAGTGTACCCAGAAGGCAAGATTTTTGCAATCGGGTCCCAGGATAACCAGATAGCGTATTCACAGCGGCCCAAGCTCACCGCCGTTTGGATAGCTATCTGATAATTTTAGCTCAGACCTTCAAGAAAATTTCTAAGACCTATAATAGTCCCTCAATGGAGTGGTCAGAGAATTCTAAGACCTATGCTAGTCCCTCAATAAGGTAGTCACTACGTCAGAGCCTTGATAAACAAAACTGAAATCAAATAAATGAAAAAAACGGTGGCATGTCAGCCCTAGTGGTGGACTGACAGCATGCTCAATAGGACAGTCATAAACCTGATGAGGAGGCAGTTGATCGGCACTCTTTTTGCTGCAGACGTCGTTGAAAAAAACTTCAGGTGTGCTCTAAAAACACACCTCTTCAGGGAGGCATACCATATTTCGTAAACCAAACCCCTCTTTTCTCCGCCTGATAACATGTTCTCTGTCCTACTGACTGCAATCCCTGCCAGCCGCAATCAACTGCCCCCTGCAGTCATACTGATTCAGCCACTATACGGCTTTAATCTGACCACTGTCTATGTGTATAGCATCCCACACTCTCTAACTCTCCAAACCGTGCACATCTCCGGCCCCTTTACCTTTTGTATCACCTCATTAGTATGTTAGCTCGTTGAAGAAGGACCCTTGCAGCATCCCATATGGAGACCCCAGACATCTGACATATGTGGGGAGCTGGGAGGGTTAAAGGGGTTGTCCCGCGATAGCAAGTGGGTTTATACACTTCTGTATGGCCATATTAATGCACTTTGTAATATACATTGTGCATTAAATATGAGCCATACAGAAGTTATTCACTTACCTGCTCCGTTGCTGGCGTCCCCGTCTCCATGGTGACGTCTAATTTCAGCGTCTAATTTCCCGATTAGACGCGCTTGCGCAGAAGGGTCTTCTCCCATCTCTTTGGTCTCTGCACGAGCGGCATTCTGGCCCCGCCCCCTTCTATGCGTCATCGCGTAGCTCCGCCCCGTCACGTGTGCCGATTCCAGCCAATCAGGAGGCTGGAATCGGCAATGGACCGCACAGAGCCCACGGTGCACCATGGGAGAAGACCCGCGGTGCATCGTGGGTGAAGATCCCGGCGGCCATCTTGCTAAGGTAAGTATGAAGTCGCCACAGCGCGGGGATTCAGGTAAGTACTAAACGTTTTTTTTTTTACACATGCATTGGGTTTGTCTCGCGCCGAACGGGGGGCCTATTGAAAAAAAAAAACCCGTTTCGGCGCGGGACAACCCCTTTAAGTGATGGCTTGTCACAGCGGCACTTACCAAGCTCCTTTCCTGGAGGGATGACACACAGCCAAGGCCAGAGTATAACTGTAGGCTACCATTGACATCCTTAGGGCTCCCTCCCACTTGGGAGGACGATAGTGTGTATATAAAATCATTGCGATATCGCAGTGAAACATTTGCGATTTTTGTGCGATTGCACTGCGATTTTTCTCATACTAAACTCGTATCGCAAAGCTCTATGTATTATGACTGTCCTGTGATTTTTTTATCACAGCGTTTTTTACACTTTAAACTTAATGATAGAGCAAAGCTTGGACACTAGAGATGAGCGAACGTACTCGTCCGAGCTTGATACTCGGGCGAATATTAGCGTGTTCGGGATATTCGTTACTCGAAACGAATACCACGCGATGTTCTGGTTACTTTCAGTTTCCTGTCTGAGACGTTAGCGCGCTTTTCTGGCCAATTGAAAGACAGGGAAGGCATTACAACTTCCCCCTGTGACGTTCAAGCCCTATACCACCCCCCTGCTGTGAGTGGCTGGAAAGATCAGATGTCACCCGAGTATAAAAATCAGCCCCTCCCGCGGCTCGGCTCAGATGCCTTGTGACTTAGCTGAGGGAAAGTACTATCGTGCCGGAGCTGCTGTAGGGAGAGCGTTAGGAGTTAGTGTAGGCTTCAAGAACGCCAACGGTCCTTCTTAGGGCCACATCTACTAGTGTGCAGTACTGTGTTAGCACAGTATTTTTTTTTTTTCCAAAATTGGATCTGCAGAGCATTGCGCCCTGCAATAGGGACAGAAGTGGTGGTTAGGCAGGGAGAGTGTTAGGAGTTAGTGTAGGCTTCAAGAACCCCAACGGTCCTTTCTAGGGCCACATCTATCCGTGTGCAGTACTGTCCAGGCTGCTGTTAGCAGTGTTGCATATTTTTTTTTCCTCAAAACCGGCTGTGCAGAGCATTGCACCCGGCATTAATACTACAGGGATAGAATTGTGTAGGCAGGGCCAGAAGACATACATTATTCATTGAATACACGCCGTGTGGGTGTTCCTTGGAAAAACCAGGGAAAAAATTCTATTTGGCCTGCCTCTGACAGTACTCAGGGCTCTGGGTACGTGTGTGCTGTGCGCTGAACGTTCAAAAAAATCAGACGCAGTCAGCTACGTTTTACCGCAGACGTGCGGCAATTTTTTTCCTGCATGGGAAATCCCTGATCTGCTGTAGGTAGCGAATTACTTTGCATCACTGCAGTTCTGGGACAAATTGGCAGGGCCACAACACAGTTATTAAACTTAGTATTCATTGAATACACGCAGTGTGGGTGTTCCTTGGAAAAACCAGGGGAAAAATTCTATTTGGCCTGCCTCTGACAGTACTCAGGGCTCTGGGTACGTGTGTGCTGTGCGCTGAACGTTTAAAAAAATCAGACGCAGTCAGCTACGTTTTACCGCAGGCGTGCGGCAATTTTTTTCCTGCATGGGAAATCCCTGATCTGCTGTAGGTAGCGAATTACTTTGCATCACTGCAGTTCTGGGACAAATTGGCAGGGCCACAACACAGTTATTAAACTTAGTATTCATTGAATACACGCAGTGTGGGTGTTCCTTGGAAAAACCAGGGAAAAAATTCTATTTGGCCTGCCTCTGACAGTACTCAGGGCTCTGGGTACGTGTGTGCTGTGCGCTGAACGTTCAAAAAAATCAGACGCAGTCAGCTACGTTTTACCGCAGACGTGCGGCAATTTTTTTCCTGCATGGGAAATCCCTGATCTGCTGTAGGTAGCGAATTACTTTGCATCACTGCAGTTCTGGGACAAATTGGCAGGGCCACAACACAGTTATTAAACTTAGTATTCATTGAATACACGCAGTGTGGGTGTTCCTTGGAAAAACCAGGGGAAAAATTCTATTTGGCCTGCCTCTGACAGTACTCAGGGCTCTGGGTACGTGTGTGCTGTGCGCTGAACGTTTAAAAAAATCAGACGCAGTCAGCTACGTTTTACCGCAGGCGTGCGGCAATTTTTTTCCTGCATGGGAAATCCCTGATCTGCTGTAGGTAGCGAATTACTTTGCATCACTGCAGTTCTGGGACAAATTGGCAGGGCCACAACACAGTTATTAAACTTAGTATTCATTGAATACACGCAGTGTGGGTGTTCCTTGGAAAAACCAGGGAAAAAATTCTATTTGGCCTGCCTCTGACAGTACTCAGGGCTCTGGGTACGTGTGTGCTGTGCGCTGAACGTTCAAAAAAATCAGACGCAGTCAGCTACGTTTTACCGCAGACGTGCGGCAATTTTTTTCCTGCATGGGAAATCCCTGATCTGCTGTAGGTAGCGAATTACTTTGCATCACTACAGTTCTGGGACAAATTGGCAGGGCCACAACACAGTTATTAAACTTAGTATTCATTGAATACACGCAATGTGGGTGTTCCTTGGAAAAACCAGGGAAAAAATTCTATTTGGCCTGCAGGCTTGCGCCAATTTATTTCCTGGCTGGGAAATCACTGGTAATACAGCATGCTGAGGGGTAGGGGTAGGGCTAGAGGACGTGGACGCGGCCGAGGACGCGTAGGCCCAAGTGAGGGTGTGGGCACAGGCCGAGCTCCTGATCCAGGTGTGTCGCAGCCGAGTGCTGCGCGATTAGGAGAGAGGCACGTTTCTGGCGTCCCCACATTCATCGCACAATTAATGGGTCCACGCAGGAGACCTTTATTAGAAAATGAGCAGTGTGAGCAGGTCCTGTCGTGGATGGCAGAAGCAGACCGACCATTGGCTTGCGCCGCTGAGCCTCCAACCGGGCATGGTCTTTAATTAATGGGTCCACGCGGGAGACCTTTATTAGAAAATGAGCAGTGTGAGCAGGTCCTGTCGTGGATGACAGAGCAGACCGACCATTGGCTTGCGCCGCTGAGCCTCCAACCGGGCATGGTCGTGTGTGACAACGGCCGTAACCTGGTGGCGGCTCTGCAGCTCGGCAGCCTCATGCACGTGCCATGCCTGGCCCACGTCTTTAATTTGGTGGTTCAGCGCTTTCTGAAAAGCTACCCACGCTTGTCAGACCTGCTCGTAAAGGTGCGCCGGCTCTGCGCACATTTCCGCAAGTCCCACACGGACGCTGCCACCCTGCGCACCCTGCAACATCACTTTAGTCTGCCAGTTCACCGACTGCTGTGCGACGTGCCCACACGGTGGAACTCTACGCTCCACATGTTGGCTAGGCTCTATGAGCAGCGTAGAGCTATAGTGGAATACCAACTCCAACATGGGCGACGCAGTGGGAGTCAGCCTCCTCAATTATTTTCAGAAGAGTGGGCCTGGTTGGCAGACATCTGCAAGGTCCTTGGAAACTTTGAGCAGTCTACCCAGGTGGTGAGCGGCGATGCTGCAATCATTAGCGTCACCATTCCTCTACTCTGCATCTTGAGAAGTTCCCTGCAAAGCATAAAAGCAGATGCTTTGCGCTCGGAAACAGAGCCGGGGGAAGACAGTATGTCGCTGGATAGTCAAAGCACCCTCCTGTCTATATTTCAGCGCGTTGAGGAGGAGGAGGAGCATGAGGAGGATGAGGAGGAGGGGGAAGAGACAGCTTGGCCCACTGGTGACGGTACCCATGCTGCTTGCCTGTCATCCTTTCAGCGTGTATGGCCTGAGGAGAAGGAGGCGGAGGAGGAGGAGGAGGAGGAGGAGGAGGAGGATCCTGAAAGTGATCTTCCTAGTGAAGACAGCCATGTGTTGCGTACAGGTACCCTGGCACACATGGCTGACTTCATGTTAGGATGCCTTTCTCGTGACCTTCGCGTTACGCGCATTCTGGCCACTACGGATTACTGGGTGTACACACTGCTCGACCCACGCTATAAGGAGAACCTTCCCACTCTCATTCCCGAAGAGGAAAGGGGTTCGAGAGTGTTGCTATACCACAGGACCCTGGCGGACAAGCTGATGGTAAAATTCCCATCCGACAGCGCTAGTGGCCGAAGGCGCAGTTCCGAGGGCAAGGTAGCAGGGGAGGTGCGGAGATCGAGCAGCATGTACAGCCCAGGCAGTGCAACAGTCTTTAAGGGCCTGGATAGCTTTATGGCTCCCCAGCAACACTGTGTCACCGCTCCCCAGTCAAGGCTGAGTCGGCGGGAGCACTGTAAAAGGATGGTGAGGGAGTACGTGGCCGATCGCACGACCGTCCTCCGTGATGCCTCTGCCACCTACAACTACTGGGTGTCGAAGCTGGACACGTGGCCTGAACTAGCGCTGTATGCCCTGGAGGTGCTTGCTTGTCCTGCGGCTAGTGTCTTGTCGGAGAGGGTGTTTAGTGCGGCTGGGGGAATCATCACGGATAAGCGTACCCGCCTGTCAACCGACAGTGCCGACAGGCTAACACTGATCAAGATGAACAAAGCCTGGATTTCACCAGACTTCTCTTCTCCACCAGCGGACAGCAGCGATACCTAAGCAATACGTAGGCTGCACCCGCGGATGGAAGCATTGTTCTCTCTCACCATCCAAAACGGGGACATTTCTGCTTCATCAATGTGTGTATAATATTCCTCCTCCTCCTCCTGCTCCTCCTCCTCCTGAAACCTCACGTAATCACGCTGAACGGGCAATTTTTCTTAGGGCCACAAGGCTCACTCATATAATTTTTCTACAAAATTTTTATACGTTTCAATGCTCTTAAAAGCGTTGGAACTTTAACTAGAAACAATTTTTCGTTAAACTGGGCTGCCTCCAGGCCTAGTTACCACTTAAGCCACATTCACCAAAGCGATTAATAGGTTTCACCTGCCATCTTGGTTGGGCATGGCCAATTTTTACTGAGGTACATTAGTACTGTTGGTACACCAATTTTTTGGGGCCCTCACCTACAGTGTAATCATAGCAATTTCTATGTTCTTCGCCTGCACTCATGGTACAGAAAGGTGTGTGGGGTTGGCCTACACTTTAGCTACATAAATGTAACTTGGGCCTTGGCTATACTGCAGCTACTGGAATGGAACTAAGACTGCACTCCCACTATACTGCTGCTTCGGAATTGTTCCTGGGGCCTGTGTAGGCTGCTACTATTACTTAAATGGAACTTAGACTATGCTCCTCCTATACTGCTGCTTCGGAATTGTTACTGGGGCCTGTCTTGAGTGCTACTATTACTGAAATGGAACGAAGACTGCGTTCCCCCTATAATGCTGCTAGTGATATGTTAGTGGGGTCTGTCCTAATGCTACGGCTGAAATGTTAATAATTCTGGGCTCTGCCTATACCGCTGCTAATGGTATGTATCTGGGGTGTGGAAACAGAGGCTTCCCAAAGACATGATGGCGGCGAGGCCATTTTCCACCAACGCGGTTACTGTTAAGGTACATATTACCAGTCTGACTGGGACATGCAGTGTGGGCCGAAGCCCACCTGCATTAAGCACGACATTACTACCTCAGCTGTGTTGGGCAATGCAATGGGATATATTTATGTACCGCCGGTGACTTCCTGGCACCTACCCATGCTGTAGGTGCACACGGAGCTTTTACTACATCTGTCCACTTGTAAAGAACCCCAGTCTGACTGGGGCATGCAGTGTGGGCCGAAGCCCACCTGCATTAAGCACGACATTACTACCTCAGCTGTGTTGGGCAATGCAATGGGATATATTTATGTACCGCCGGTGGGTTCCAGGGAGCCACCCATGCTGTAGGTGCACACGGAGTTTTTACTACATGTGTCCACTTGTAAAGAACCCCAGTCTGACTGGGGCATGCAGTGTGGGCCGAAGCCCACCTGCATTAAGCACGACATTACTACCTCAGCTGTGTTGGGCAATGCAATGGGATATTTTTATGTACCACCGGTGGATTCCTGGCACCCACCCATGCTGTAGGTGCACACAGAGTTTTTACTACATCTGTCCACTTGTAAAGAACCCCAGTCTGACTGGGGCATGCAGTGTGGGCCGAAGCCCACCTGCATTAAGCACGACATTACTACCTCAGCTGTGTTGGGCAATGCAATGGGATATATTTATGTACCGCCGGTGGCTTCCTGGCACCTACCCATGCTGTAGGTGCACACGGAGCTTTTACTACATCTGTCCACTTGTAAAGAACCCCAGTCTGACTGGGGCATGCAGTGTGGGCCGAAGCCCACCTGCATTAAGCACGACATTACTACCTCAGCTGTGTTGGGCAATGCAATGGGATATATTTATGTACCGCCGGTGGGTTCCAGGGAGCCACCCATGCTGTAGGTGCACACGGAGTTTTTACTACATGTGTCCACTTGTAAAGAACCCCAGTCTGACTGGGGCATGCAGTGTGGGCCGAAGCCCACCTGCATTAAGCACGACATTACTACCTCAGCTGTGTTGGGCAATGCAATGGGATATTTTTATGTACCACCGGTGGATTCCTGGCACCCACCCATGCTGTAGGTGCACACAGAGTTTTTACTACATCTGTCCACTTGTAAAGAACCCCAGTCTGACTGGGGCATGCAGTGTGGGCCGAAGCCCACCTGCATTAAGCACGACATTACTACCTCAGCTGTGTTGGGCAATGCAATGGGATATATTTATGTACCGCCGGTGGCTTCCTGGCACCCACCCATGCTGTAGGTGCACACAGAGTTTTTACTACATCTGTCCACTTGTAAAGAATCTCAGTCTCACTGGGGCATGCAGTGTGGGCCGAAGCCCACCTGCATTAAGCACGACATTACTACCTCAGCTGTGTTGGGCAATGCAATGGGATATATTTATGTACCGCCGGTGGGTTCCAGGGAGCCACCCATGCTGCAGGTGCACACGGAGTTTTTACTACATCTGTCCACTTGTAAAGAACCCCAGTCTGACTGGGGCATGCAGTGTGGGCCGAAGCCCACCTGCATTAAGCACGACATTACTACCTCAGCTGTGTTGGGCAATGCAATGGGATATATTTATGTACCGCCGGTGGGTTCAAGGGAGCCACCCATGCTGTGGGTGCACACAGAATTCCTATTGCGGAGTTGTACCTGCCTGTGACTATTTATAAAAAACCGCGGTCTGACTGGGGCGTGCAGACACCTTGACAGAATGAATAGTGTGTGGCACATAGGTTCCCCATTGCTATGCCCACGTGTGCAGCTCCAGATGCAGGTGGCACAGGATTGGATTTCTCATTGCTTCTGTACAGCATTGTGGACTATCAGCCCGCCCCTTTTATGGGGGGGTCGCTGCCTAGCCATGCCAACCCTCTGCAGTGTGTGCCTGCTTTTCCTGTGGCAGACGCACTTATACATAGACATGAGGGTGGCGTGGCATGAGGGCAGCTGAAGGCTGGGCAGGGACAGTTTGGTGTGCGCTGTGGACACTGGGTCGTGTGTGTGTGGGGGGGAATTGGCAGCATGTAACCCAGGAGAAGTGGCAGCGGAGTGTCATGCAGGCAGTGATTGTGCTTTGTTGGAGGTAGTGTGGTGCTTAGCTAAGGTATGCCATGCTAATGAGGGCTTTTCAGAGGTAAAAGTTGTTGGGGGGGGGGGCCCACTCTTGCCGGTATTGTGGCTTAATAGTGGGACCTGTGAACTTGAGATGCAGCCCAACATGTAGCCCCTCGCCTGCCCTATCCGTTTCTGTGTCGTTCCCATCACTTTCTTGAATTGCCTAGATTTTCACACATGAAAACCTTAGCGAGCATCGGCGAAATACAAAAATGCTCCGGTCGCCCATTGACTTCAATGGGGTTCGTTACTCGAAACGAACCCTCGAGCATCGCGATAATTTCGTCCCGAATAACGAGCACCCGAGCATTTTGGTGCTCGCTCATCTCTATTGGACACCCCTCTCGTAATTAGATCGAAAATTCAAACTGCTGGTAATTGTTGATACTAGAAGCTGCATAAGGTATATCAACCAGTTACAAGTTAAAGTGCTTGCTCATTGTGCTAGCAACAATGTCTTTTAGGCGTGATACAGTGCTTCACTACTGGCTCCTTTCACGAAGATTTGGCGAGCGACGCCTAATGTTGGAGGGCCAGTGTCCTGTGCCACGACGTTTTTGGGTTCACCCGCTGCTCGATATGCGCCGTATAAAAGGGCAATTTTATTTACTTTATGAAGACCTGCACCAGCACCCAGAGGAGTTTGTAGCTTTCACACGCCTTTCTGTCCTGTCGTTTGACCGCCTCCTGGAGAAGGTGCGTCCACAAATTAATTATGTTGGCACAAGAATGCGAAAGTGTGTTTCTGCTGAGGAACGCCTGCTTGTAACACTGAGGTATGTGCTTATATTGTGTACATTTTTTAAAGCTCTTTTGTGTTGCTTGGTGCCCTTATGGCTAAATGTTCCCTGTTTTTTTTAGTTATGGTTTTTAAACAAATACTGCTATTAAGAGATGTTTTAGTGGTGAATGTTTTTTTTTAAAGCCTTGAAAAGAAGAATAATATCTCAGCGCCTCACATATCAAATAGAAAAATTAAATATTGCACATGGTGAGTGTCCACTCACCTGGTGCACAGTGGACTCCTCTGTATAAAGGAGCCACCGGCACCCGAAATCCACGATCACTTTCAGAAAAATCCTGGTCCACGATCCTAAAGCCTTAGGAGAGAGGTCCCAGGGTGAAAGCCCCCAAGGGGCTTCAAGTGTCCAAATAGGTATATTGCAAGAAAAAAGTACCCCCGCGCTCCAGGAACCAGGATACTATATTTATATTAATATTTCCACTTTATTGCTACGACGCGTTTCAGCGGTACATAGCCGCCTTTTTCAAGCATTACATAAACACACAAATATACATCTTTATAAATGCAAACAAATTAATCTTTACTCACAACACACGGTTACGGAGGACGCTGCGTCATATATATCACGTGACATGACACGTCATTTCCGTGATGATGGTTACGTCACCTATTCCATTCATAAAAGAGATCCTATACTACGATCTCTGTCTGAACTCTATCACATGATCGGATCGATCTATCTCACAAAGTTAAAACTTATATTCTCACATAGTTATCATAGTTATCAACTACCCAACCTTTTTATCCATATTCAACTGCATTTATATTATTATTAAATATCCCTAACATATGAAATATGTAGTTAAACCATAAATATATCCCGTATTAAAATTGATCCCAAAGGGAATAGATTGTTGATTCTCACATAGTCCCTCTATTTATATAAATATGTAAACATATAAAACCACATACATTGATCATATAGATTTGAATAATAAACATATAGTATTATAGATTAACCATCAAAACCCCATTTAAATCTAATCAATTCGATAAATATCAAAAATCCACATTATTATTATGTGACTAGAGATGAGCGAGCACCAAAATGCTCGGGTGCTCGTTACTCGGGATGAAATTATCGCGATGCTCGAGGGTTCGTTTCGAGTAACGAACCCTATTGAAGTCAATGGGCGACCCGAGCATTTTTGTATTTCGCCGATGCTCGCTAAGGCTTTCATTTGTGAAAATCTGGGCAATTCAAGAAAGTGATGGGAACGACACAGCAACGGATAGGGCAGGCGAGGGGCTACATGTTGGGCTGCATCTCAAGTTCCAAGGTCCCACTATTAAGCCACAATAGCGGCAAGAGTGCCCCCCCCCCCCCCCCCGAACAATTTTTACTTCTGAAAAGCCCTCATTAGCAATGCATACCTTAGCTTAGCACCACACTACCTCCAACAAACCACAATCACTGCTTGCATGACACTCCGCTGCCACTTCTCCTGGGTTACATGCTGACTAACTAGCCCCCCCCCCCCCGCGCGCACGACCCAGTGTCCACAGCGCACACCAAACTGTCCCTGCCCAGCCATCAGCTGCCCTCATGCTACGCCACACTCATGTCTATTTATAAGTGCGTCTGCCATGAGGAGTAACCGCAGGCACACACTGCAGAGGGTTGGCACGGCTAGGCAGCGACCCTCTTTAAAAGGGGCGGGGCGATAGCCCACAATGCTGTACAGAAGCAATGAGAAATCCAATCTTGTGCCACCTCCATCTGGTTCAGCCCACACTGCATGCCCCAGTCAGACTGGAGTTCTTTAGAAGTGGACACATGCAGTTACAACTCCCTGTGGACCCACGGCATGGGTGGCTCCCTGGAATCCACCGGCGGTACATAAATATATCCCATTGCATTGCCCATCACAGCTGAGGTAATGTTGTGCTTAATGCAGGTGGGCTTCGGCCCACACTGCATACCCCAGTCAGACTGGGGTTCTTTAGAAGTGGACACATGCAGTTACAACTCTGTGTGGACCGACAGCATGGGTGGGTGCCAGGAAGCCACCGGCGGTACATAAATATATCCCATTGCATTGCCCATCACAGCTGAGGTAATGTCGTGCTTAATGCAGGTGGGCTTCGGCCCACACAGCATGCCCCAGTCAGACTGGGGTTCTTTAGAAGTGGACACATGCAGTTACAACTCCCTGTGGACCCATGGCATGGGTGGCTCCCTGGAACCCACCGGCGGTACATAAATATATCCCATTGCAGTGCCCATCACAGCTGATGTAATGTCGTGCTTAATGCAGGTGGGCTTCGGCCCACACTGCATGCCCCAGTCAGACTGGGGTTCTTTAGAAGTGAACATATGCAATTACAACTCCGTGTGGACCGACAGCATGGGTGGGTGCCAGGAAGCCACCGGCGGTACATAAATATATCCCATTGCATTGCCCATCACAGCTGAGGTAATGTCGTGCTTAATGCAGGTGGGCTTCGGCCCACACTGCATGCCCCAGTCAGACTGGGGTTCTTTAGAAGTGGACACATGCAGTTACAACTCCCTGTGGACCCACGGCATGGGTGGCTCCCTGGAATCCACCGGCGGTACATAAATATATCCCATTGCAGTGCCCAACACAGCTGATGTAACGTCAGCTGTAATGCAGGTGGGCTAAAAATTAATTTGATTACACTGTAGGCGAGGGCCCCCAAAAATTGGTGTACCAACAGTACTAATGTACCTCAGAAAAATTGCCCATGCCCAACCAAGAGGGCAGGTGAAACCCATTAATCACTTTGGTTAATGTGGCTTAATTGGTAACTAGGACTAGAGGCAGCCAAGTTAAAATAAAAATTGGTTCAGGCGCAAGTTTCAACGCTTTAATGAGCATTGAAACGTATAAAAATTGTTTACAAAAATTATATGACTGAGCCTTGTGGACCAAACAAAAATTGCCCGTTCAGCGTGATTATGTGAGGTTTCAGGAGGAGGATGAATATAATACACAGATTGATGAAGCTAAAAGGTCCCCGTTTTTGATGGTGATAGAGAACGATGCTTCCATCCGCCGGTGCAGCCTACGTATTGTTTAGGTATCGCTGCTGTCCGCTGGTGGAGAAGAGAAGTCTGGGGAAATCCAGGCTTTGTTCATCTTGATGAGTGTAAGCCTGTCGGCACTGTCGGTTGACAGGCGGGTACGCTTATCCGTGATGATTCCCCCAGCCACACTAAACACACTCTCTGACAAGACGCTAGCCGCTGGACAAGCAAGGACCTCCAGGGCATACAGTGCGAGTTCACACCACGTGATCAGCTTTGAAACCCAGTAGTTGTAGGGGGCAGAGGCGTCACCGAGGACGGTCGTGCGATCGGCTACGTACTCCCTCACCATCCTTTTACAGTGCTCCCGCCAACTCAGCCTTGACTGGGGACCGGTGACACAGTCTTGCTGGGGAGCCAGAAAGCTGGCAAAGTCCTTGGATAATGGTCCCGTGCTTGCGCTGTATATGCTGCCTGATCTCTGCGCCTCCCCTGCTACCTGGCCCTCGGAACTGCGCCTTCGGCCACTAGCGCTGTCGGATGGGAAGTTTAACATCAGTTTGTCCACCAGCGCCCTGTGGTATAGCATCATTCTCGAACCCCTTTCCTCCTCGGGAATGAGAGTGGAAAGGTTCTCTTTATACCGTGGGTCGAGCAGTGTGTGCACCCAGTAATCCGTAGTGGCCAGAATGTGTGTAATGCGAGGGTCACGAGAAAGGCATCCTAACACGAAGTCAGCCATGTGTGCCAGGGTACCTGTACGCAACACATGGCTGTCCTCACTAGGAAGATCACTTTCAGGATCCTCCTCCTCCTCCTCTGGCTATACATGCTGAAAGGATGACAGGCAATCAGCATGTGTACCCTCAGCAGTGGTCCAAGCTGTCTCTTCCCCCTCCTCCTCATGCTCCTCCCCCTCCTCCTCCTCTGGCCATACACGCTGAAAGGATGACAGGCAAGCAGCATGTGTACCCTCAGCAGTGGGCCAAGCTGTCTCTTCCCCCTCCTCCTCATGCTTCTCCCCCTCCTCCTCCTCAACGCGCTGAGATATAGATATGAGGGTGCTCTGACTATCCAGCGACATACTATCTTCCCCCGACTCCGTTTCCGAGTGCAAAGCGTCTGCCTTTATGCTTTGCAGGGAACTTCTCAAGAGGCATAGCAGAGGAATGGTGACGCTAATGATTGCAGCATCCCCACTCACCATCTGGGTAGGCTCCTCAAAGTTTCCAAGGACCTGGCAGATGGCTGCCAACCAGGCCCACTCTTCTGAAAATAATTGAGGAGGCTGACTCCCACTACGCCGCCCATGTTGGAGTTGGTATTCCACAATAGCTCTACGCTGCTCATAGAGCCTGGCCAACATGTGGAGCGTAGAGTTCCACCGTGTGGGCACGTCGCACAGCAATCGGTGCACTGGCAGATTAAACCGATGTTGCAGGGTCCGCAGGGTGGCAGCGTCCGTCTTGGAGTTGCGGAAATGTGCGCAGAGCCGGCGCACCTTTCCGAGCAGGTATGACTTATGTGGGTAGCTTTTCAGAAAGCGCTGAGCCACCAAATTAAAGACATGGGCCAGGCATGGCACGTGCGTGAGGCTACCGAGCTGCAATGCCTCCACCAGATTACGGCCGTTGTCACACACGACCATGGCCGGTTGGAGGCCCAGCGGCGCAAGCCAGTGATCGGTCTGCTCTGTCAGACCCTGCAGCAGTTCTTGGCCTGTGTGCCTCTTCTCTCCTAAGCTGAGTAGTTTCAGCACGGCCTGCTGACGCTTGCCCACCGTTGTGCTGCCATGCCGCGCGACACCGACTGCTGGCGACGTCCTGCTGCTGACACATCTTGATTGCGAGACAGAGGTTGCGTAGGAGGAGGAAGAGGGTGGTTTAGTGGAGGAAGCATACACCGCCGCAGATACCACCACCAAGCTGGGGCACGCAATTCTGGGGGTGGGTAGGACGTGAGCGGTCCCAGGCTCTGACTCTCTCCCAGCCTCCACTAAATTCACCCAATGTGCCGTCAGGGAGATATAGCGGCCCTGCCCGCCTGTGCTTGTCCACGTGTCTGTTGTTAAGTGGACCTTGGCAGTAACCGCGTTGGTGAGGGCGCGTACAATGTTGCGTGAGACGTGGTCGTGCAGGGCTGGGACGGCACATCGGGAAAAGTAGTGGAAACTGGGAACCGAGTAGCGCGGGGCCGCCGCCGCCATCCTGCTTTTGAAAGCCTCCGTTTCCACAAGCCTTTACGGCAGCATCTCCAGGCTGATCAATTTGGCAATGTGCACGTTTAACGCTTGAGCGTGCGGGTGCGTGGCGGCGTACTTGCGCTCGCGCTCAAACAGTGGCGCTAGCGACGTCTGGACGCTGCGCTGAGAGACATTGCTGGATGGGGCCGAGGACAGCGGAGGTGAGAGTGTGGGTGCAGGCCAGGAGACGGTAGTGCCTGTGTCCTCAGAGGGGGGTTGGATCTCAGTGGCTGGTTGGGGCACAGGGGGAGAGGCAGTGGTGCAAACCGGAGGTGGTGAACGGCCTTCGTCCCACCTTGTGGGGTGCTTGGCCATCATATGCCTGCGCATGCTGGTGGTGGTGGCTCCCCAGCTGATCTTGGCACGACAAAGGTTGCACACCACTGTTCGTCGGTCGTCAGGTGTCTCTGTGAAAAACTGCCACACCGTAGAGCACCTTGACCTCTGCAGGGTGGAATGGCGCGAGGGGGCGCTTTGGGAAACAGTTTGTGAATTATTAGGTCTGGCCCTGCCTCTACCCCTGGCCACCGCACTGGCTCGGCCTGTGCCCACACCCTGACTTGGGCCTCCGCGTCCACGTCCTATAGGCCTACCCCTACCCCTCAGCATGGTGTATTACCAGTAGTGCAGAAACAGAACGCTGTAATTAAATGTGCCGCTTATTGGCCTGTGCTTGGAGGCTGACTTCGCTTACGGAACGCCAGGAAATAATTTTGCGCAAGCCTGCTGTAACACTTAGCTGGCTGCGTATGAATTAGGAGGACAACTACACCCAGCACAGACCCAGTACACTGAGGACAGTCACAGGCAGCCCAAATAGATTTTTTTCCCCAAATGTTTTTGGAAAGGCCCACTGCCTATATACACTGTATATGTCTTCTCTCTCTGCGTCACTGCTACTGGCCCTGGAGTATGTCAAATAACTGCAGACTGTTGCACTGTGGACTGGAATACAGCGGTGATGTAACAGCCAACACAGAGCCAGGAAATAATTTTGCGCAAGCCTGCTGTAACACTTAGCTGGCTGCGTATGAATTAGGAGGACTACTACACCCAGCACAGACCCAGAACACTGAGGACAGTCACAGGCAGCCCAAATAGATTTTTTTCCCAAAATGTTTTTGCAAAGGCCCACTGCCTATATACACTGTATATGTCTTCTGTCCCTGCGTCACCACTACTGGCCCTGGAGTATGTAAAATAACTGCAGACTGTTGCACTGTGGACTGGAGTGTGATGTAACAGCCAACACAGAGCCAGGAAATAATTTTGCGCAAGCCTGCTGTAACACTTAGCTGGCTGCATATGAATTAGGAGGACTACTACACCCAGCACAGACCCAGAACACTGAGGACGGTCACAGGCAGCCCAAATAGATTTTTTTCCCCAAATGTTTTTGCAAAGGCCCACTGCCTATATTCAATAAATATGTCTTCTGTCCTTGCCTCACAATATATGTGTTCTGTCCCTGCCTAACCACCACTTCTGGCCCTGGAGTATTACTGCAAGGCGCAATGCTCTCCACGGCCGATATACAAAAAAAAAAATTTGCAACACTGCAAAAAGCAGCCACCACAGTACTGCACACGGTTAGATGTGGCCCTAAGAAGGACCGTTGGGGTTCTTGAAGCCTAAAATACTCCTAACACTCTCCCTATAGCAGCTCCGGCACCAACAGCACTTTCCCTCCTCTATGTCAGAAGAAATCTGTGGCGAGCCGCGGGAGGGGCCGATTTTTATACTCGGGTGACACCTGATCTCGCCAGCCACTCACTGCAGGGGGGTGGTATAGGGCTTGAACGTCGCAGTGGGAAGTTGTAATGCCTTCCCTGTCTTTCTATTGGCCAGAAGAGCGCGCTAAAGTCTCAGAGATGAAAGTGAAAGTAACTAGAACATCGCGTGGTACTCGTCATGAGTAACTAGCATCTCGAACACGCTAATACTCGAACGAGTATCAAGCTCGGATGAGTACGTTCGCTCATCTCTAGTTATAACCTAAAGCAATTAAATATATATACCATTTCTAAAATTTAATGTAATAAAATGCACTGTTGCACTTCTTTTTTTTTTTTGTATATCGGCCGTGCAGAGCATTGCGTCCTGCAGTAAATTTACATAGTCCAGGGCCAGTAGTGGTGACGCAGGGACAGAAGACATATACAGTCTATGTAGGCAATGGTCTTTTCCAAAAAAATATTTTGGGAAAAAAATCTATTTGGGCTGCCTGTGACCATCCTGAGTGTACTGTTTCTCTGCTGGGGGTAGTTGTCCTGATTCATACGCAGCCAGCTAAGGGTTACAGCAGGCTTGCGCAAAATTCTTTCCTGGCTCTGCGTTGACCGTCACATCACCGCTGTATTCCTGTCCACAGTGAAACAGTCTGCAGTAATTTTACATAGTCCAGGGCAAGTAGTGGTGGTGACGCAGCGACAGAAGACATATACAGTCTATATAGGCAGTGGTCTTTTCCAAAAAAATTTGGTGAAAAAAATCTATTTGGGCTGCCTGTGACCGTCCTCAGTGTACAGGGTCTCTGCTGGGGGTAGTTGTTCTAATTCATACGCAGCCAGCTAAGTGTTACAGCAGGCTTGCGCAAAATTCTTTCCTGGCTCTGCGTTGCCCGTCACATCATCGCTGTATTCCTGTCCACAATGAAACAGTCTGCAGTAATTTTACATAGTCCAGGGCCAGTAGTGGTGAGGCAGCCAGCTAAGTGTTACAGCAGACTTGCGCAAAATTCTTTCCTGGCTCTGCTGTGCGTTCCGTAAGCGAAGTCAGCCTCCAACCACAGGCCAATAAGCGGCACATTTTATTACAGCGTTCTGTTTCTGCACTACTGGTAATACACCATGCTGAGGGGTAGGGGTAGGCCTAGAGGACGTGGACGCAGGTGAGGACGCGGAGGCCCAAGTCAGGGTGTGGGCACAGGCCAAGCTCCTGATCCAGGTGTATCGCATTCGACTGCTGCGGGATTAGGAGAGAGGCACGTTTCTGGCGTCCCCACATTCATCTCACAATTAATGGGTCCACGCGGTAGACCTTTATTAGAAAATGAGCAGTGTGAGCAGGTCCTGTCGTGGATGGCAGAAAGTACATCCAGCAATCTATCGACCACCAAGAGTTCTGCGCCGTCCACTGCTGCAACTCTGAATCCTCTGGCTGCTGCTCCTCCTTCCTCCCAGCCTCCTCACTCCATTACAATGACAAATTCTGAGGAGCAGGCAGACTCCCAGGAACTGTTCTCGGGCCCCTGCTCAGAATGAGCAGCAATGGTTCCGAATCCTCTCCCACTGGAGGAGTTTGTCGTGACCGATGCCCAACCTTTGGAGAGTTCCCGGGGTCCGGGGGATGAGGCTGGGAACTTCCGGCAACTGTCTCAAGAGCTTTCAGTGGGTGAGGAGGACGATGACGATGAGACACAGTTGTCTATCAGTGAGATAGTAGTAAGGGCAGTAAGTCCGAGGGAGGAGCGCACAGAGGATTCGGAGGAAGAGCAGCAGGACCATGGGGTGACTGACCCCACCTGGTTTGCTACACCTACTGAGAACAGGTCTTCAGAGGGGGAGGCAAGGGCAGCAGCAGGGCAGGTTGGAAGAGGCAGTGCGGTGGCCAGGGGTAGAGGCAGGGCCAGACTGAATAATCCACCAACTGTTTCCCAAAGCGCCCCCTCGCGCCATGCCACCCTGCAGAGGCCGAGGTGCTCAAAGGTCTGGCGGTTTTTCACTGAGAGTGCAGACGACCGACGAACAGTGGTGTGCAACCTGTGTCGCGCCAAGATCAGCCGGGGAGCCACCACCACCAGCTTCAGCACCACCAGCATGCGCAGACATATGATGGCCAAGCACCCCACAAGGTGGGACGAAGGCCGTTCACTGCCTCCGGTTTGCACCGCTGCCTCTCCCCCTGTGCCCCAACCTGCCACTGAGATCCAACCCCCCTCTCAGGACACAGGCACTACTGTCTCCCGGCCTGCACCCACACCCTCACCTCCGCTGTCCTCGGCCCCATCCACCAATGTCTCTCAGCGCACCGTCCAGCCGTCGCTAGCGCAAGTGTTGGAGCGCAAGCGCAAGTACGCCACCACGCACCCGCACGCTCAAGAGTTAAACGTGCACATAGCCAAATTTATCAGCCTGCAGATGCTGCCGTAAAGGCTTGTGGAAACGGAGGCTTTCAAAGGTATGATGGCGGCGGCGGCCCCGCGCTACTCAGTTCCCAGTCGCCACTACTTTTCCCGACGTGCCGTCCCAGCCCTGCACGACCACGTCTCCCGCAACATTGTACACGCCCTCACCAACGTGGTTACTGCCAAGGTCCACTTAACAACAGACACGTGGACAAGCACAGGCGGGCAAGGCCACTATATCTCCCTGACGGCACATTGGGTGAATTTAGTGGAGGCTGGGACAGAGTCAGAGCCTGGGACCGCTCACGTCCTACCCACCTTCAGAATTGCGGGCCCCAGCTCGGTGGTGGTATCTGCGGCGGTGTATGCTTCCTCTACTAAACCACCCTCCTCCTCCTCCGCAACCTCTGTCTCGCAATCAAGATGTGTCAGCAGCAGCACGTCGGCAGCAGTCGGTGTCGCGCGGCATGGCAGCACAGCGGTGGGCAAGCGTCAGCAGGCCGTGCTGAAACTACTCAGCTTAGGAGAGAAGAGGCACACGGCCCACGAACTGCTGCAGGGTCTGACAGAGCAGACCGACCGCTGGCTTGCGCTGCTGAGCCTCCAACCGGGCATGGTCGTGTGTGACAACGGCCGTAACCTGGTGGCGGCTCTGCAGCTCGGCAGCCTCACGCACGTGCCATGCCTGGCCCACGTCTTTAATTTGGTGGTTCAGCGCTTTCTGAAAAACTACCCACGCTTGTCAGACCTGCCCGGCAAGGTGCGCCGGCTCTGCGCACATTTCTGCAAGTCCCACACGGACGCTGCCACCCTGCGCACCCTGCAACATCGGTTTAATCTGCCAGTGCACCGACTGCTGTGCGACATGCCCACACGGTGGAACTCTACACTCCACATGTTGGCCAGGCTCTATGAGCAGCGTAGAGCTATAGTGGAATACCAACTCCAACATGGGCGGCGCAGTGGGAGTCAGCCTCCTCAATTATTTTCAGAAGAGTGGGCCTGGTTGGCAGACATCTGCCAGGTCCTTGGAAACTTTGAGGAGGCTACCCAGATGGTGAGCGGCGATGCTGCAATCATTAGCGTCACCATTCCTCTGCTATGCCTCTTGAGAAGTTCCCTGCAAAGCATAAAGGCAGACGTTTTGCGCTCGGAAACGGAGTCGGGGGAAGACAGTATGTCGCTGGATAGTCAGAGCACCCTCCTGTCTATATCTCAGCACATTGAGGAGGAGGAGGAGGAGCATGAGGAGGATGAGGAGGAGGGGGAAGAGACAGCTTGGCCCACTGCTGAGGGTACCCATGCTGCTTGCCTGTCATCCTTTCAGTGTGTATGGCCTGAGGAGGAGGAGGAGGATCCTGAAAGTGATCCTCCTAGTGAGGACAGCCATGTGTTGCATACAGGTACCCTGGCACACATGGATGACCTCATGTTAGGATGCCTTTCTCGTGACCCTCGCGTTACACGCATTCTGGCCACTACGGAATACTGGGTGTACACACTGCTCGACCCACGGTATAAGGAGAACCTTTGCACTCTCATACCCGAAGAGGAAAGGGGTTCGAGAGTGATACTATACCACAGGACCCTGGCGGACAAGCTGATGGTAAAATTCCCATCCGTCAGCGCTAGTGGCAGAAGGCGCAGTTCCGAGGGCCAGGTAGCAGGGGAGGCGCGGAGATCAGGCAGCATGTACAGCACAGGCAGGGGAACACTCTCTAAGGCCTTTGACAGCTTTCTGGCTCCCCACCAAGACTGTGTCACCGGTCCCCAGTCAAGGCTGAGTCGTCGAGAGCACTGTAAAAGGATGGTGAGGGAGTACGTAGCCGATCGCACGACCGTCCTCCGTGACGCCTCTGCCTCCTACAACTGCTGGGTGTCAAAGCTGGACACGTGGCCTGAACTTGCGCTGTATGCCCTGGAGGTGCTTGCTTGTCCTGCGGCTAGCGTCTTCTCAGAGAGGGTGTTTAGTGCGGCTGGGGGAATCATCACGGATAAGCGTACCCGCCTGTCAACCGACAGTGCCGACAGGCTTACACTCATCAAGATGAACAAAGCCTGGATTTCCCCAGACTTCTCTTCTCCACCAGCGGACAGCAGCGATACCTAAACAATACGTAGGCTGCACCCGCGGATGGAAGCATTGTTCTCTATCACCATCAAAAACGTGGACCTTTTAGCTTCAACAATCTGTGTATAATATTCATCCTCCTCCTCCTGAAACCTCACACAATCACGCGGAACGGGCAATTTTTCTTAGGCCCACAAGGCTCAGTCATATAATTTTTGTAAACAATTTTTATACGTTTCAATGCTCATTAAAGCGTTGAAACTTGCACCTGAACCAATTTTTATTTTAACTGGGCTGCCTCCAGGCCTAGTTACCAATTAAGGCACATTAACAAAAGCGATTAATGGGTTTCACCTGCCCTCTGGGTTGGGCATGGGCAATTTTTCTGAGGTACATTAGTACTGTTGGTACACCAATTTTTGTGGCCCTCGCCTACCCAAAGAAGAAGCGTCGATTTGGTGAAAACGGAAAAGAAAAAAAGAACGACACTTACTCGGGAGGAGGGGGTGTTTTAAACAAGAAGCCCCCTCCTTGAAGTGCTGACTACTCTAGATTCTCCCAATCGCGGATATTGCTGCGGTAGGCGAGTTCGATTTTTCAATTTTATTTGTAAAATAGAATTACAGGCAACGCGTTTCGGTGCAACAGGCACCTTTCTCAAGCCAAATGCATAAACAGATTAGAAAAACATACTCACATTTATAAATGTATGTGTATCACTTTCGTTTCATGTGCAGTGCCATCTTGTGTGTGGACCTGTGTCATTCTGAAGGGAGGGGTTAATGGTGATAGGTTAGGTAGGTTACATGATTTTTTCCCTCCGATGACGTTGTTCGGGCGTGCCACATGGTGTCTAAGGTGACGTACTACATCATAGTGGAGGTTTGGTTTCTAGATGACGCGGTCACGCTGTTAGGGCGCGCCGCGTCATGACAAAGGTCCCATGACCTGATGACGCGGTCGCATTCGTGCGTGCCACGTCATATTGTGGGTCTTGTGACTAAGTGACGTGGTTGTGCTGTTCATGCGCGCCGGATTATATCGGAGGACCCATGACCTGATAACGCGGTCACGTGCGTACCGCGTCATACTAGAGGTCACATGACTAACTTGGTGACGCAATCGCATTGTTCATGCACGGTGCGTCGTACTGAGAATAAGCAGTTAAGCGCTGTTACTATAGGGGCGGGGCTAAAAACCATGGTTTCGTTTTCATCAGTTAAGCTAAGTTTAGATGATATAAAATAGTAGTAAAAGGGAATACACGGTTCCCGGAGTAAAAGGCCCTAAGCGCATAATAATAATTGGTGTATAAAACATAAATACAAATATAGTAAGAGCGTGTGGTCTGAGAATCATAAAAAACAGTTCATATTAAATTCAGAATACCATCCAGTGATGTGGTAATTGATGGGAGCTTTTGGATGGTGTGTAAAACATAAACATTCTAAAATTACATGATTTAAGCATCACATAAAACATCCATGAAGTCTAAGATTCCTAATACCATACGGTGATTATAATGTAAAATGAATAAAAAAGTACAAATAAAGTCTAAAATGTGTAATATTATACGATGATGGGTATAAATATACAGCCCATTAAAGGTTCCTATAAGTGCCGAGTGACGAGGTGCAAATGTTGTGTGGCTATCGTTAATGGTAGAAAAGAAGTCCAACTACCCGAAACCGGAAAAAAGCACATGATAAAGTGCTTAATGGCATGCAGCACAAGTTACGTCATTTACTTACTTGAATGCGCTTGTGGTTTACAATATATAGGCCGCACAATGAATGCTCTAAGAATACGTTTAAATAACCAGAGAAACAATATCATCAAAGGCTTTGAAAAACACAGCGTCTCACGGCACTTCAAATTGATGCATAATAGGGACCCAACGGGGCTCAAAATAACACCCATAGAAACTATCAAACCAGATCTCTTGTCTTTATTAAAAAGAGGAGAGATGTATTGGATTTTTAACATGCAAACATCAATCCCTCAAAGGCTCAACGAGGTACTGGAAAAGAATCTTTAAATCCACGTCTCCTTATACTTCTAAAGAATTCATTTCTTTTATTCCTGACAGCTAAGCTGATATATGGGCAGCGATAATTGCTGGGGATAATGGTATACAATTAACAGAGTGTTTCATAATTCATTTATTTATTCTTTACATATCATTACATGATTACTGCATGTCATTATGAATTCTAGATCTTCCTGTTTAGTCACAATTTTATATTTATCATAATCATCATACGCTTCTATGAATTTTTGATCTTTTGTATATTTATACCCATCATCGTATAATATTACACATTTTAGACTTTATTTGTACTTTTTTATTCATTTTACATTATAATTAGAGATGAGCGAACGCGTTCGTCCGAGCTTGATATTCGTGCGAATATTAGGGTGTTCGGGATGTTCGTTATTCGTAACGAACACCATGCGGTGTTCTGGTTACTTTCACTTCCTTCCCTGAGACGTTAGCGCGCTTTTCTGGCCAATTGAAAGACAGGGAAGGCATTACAACTTCCCCCTGCAACGTTTAAGCCCTATACCACCCCCCTGCTGTGAGTGGCTGGCGAGATCAGGTGTTCGCCTAATATAAAAGTCGGCCCCTCCCGCGGCTCGCCTCAGATGCGGTGTGAGTTAGATGAGGGACAGTGCTGTTTATACCGGAGCTGCTGTAGGGAAAGAATTGGTAGTTAGTGTAGGCTTCAAGACCCCCCAAAGGTCCTTATTAGGGCCACTGATAGCTGTGTGTTGGCTGCTGTTAGCAGTGGGATTTTTTTTTTCTCAAAATCGGCTCTGCAGAGCGTTGCACCTGGCATTAGGGACAGAAGTGCTGCATAGGCAGGGAGAGTGTTAGGAGTGAGTGTAGCCTTCAAGAACCTCAACGGTCCTTTCTAGGGCCATATTTATCCGTGTGCAGTACTGTCCAGGCTGCTGTTAGCTGTGTTGCATTTTTTTTTGGGCTTCTCAAAATCGCCTCTGCAGAGCATTCCACCCTCCATTGATACTGCAGGGTAAGAATTGTATAGACAGGGCGACAACACAGTTGTTATTCATAGAATATACGCAGTGCTGCCTTTTGGTGGAAAAACAAGTGAAAACAAATCTATTTGTCCAGCCTCTGTCCGTCCTTACGGGCGGTGGACACGTGTGAGCTGCGTGAAAAACATTGCTAAATCATACGCACCCAGCTACGCTTTACTGCTGGCTTCGCCATTTGCTTTCCTTAATTGGGAAAAAAAATACCTGCTCTGCCAGAGTTATAATAACTCTGCTACCCTCACGTTCTGTGACACATTAGCAGGGACACAGCACAGTTATTAAACTTCTCATGTTCATTGAATATACGCAGTGCTGCCTTTTGGTGGAAAAACAAGTGAAAACAAATCTATTTGTCCAGCCTCTGTCTGTCCGTCCTTACGGGCGGTGGACACGTGTGAGCTGCGTGAAAAACATTGCTAAATCATACGCACCCAGCTACGCTTTACTGCTGGCTTCGCCATTTGCTTTCCTTAATTGGGAAAAAAAATACCTGCTCTGCCAGAGTTATAATAACTCTGCTACCCTCACGTTCTGTGACACATTAGCAGGGACACAGCACAGTTATTAAACTTCTCATGTTCATTGAATATACGCAGTGCTGCCTTTTGGTGGAAAAACAAGTGAAAACAAATCTATTTGTCCAGCCTCTGTCCGTCCTTACGGGCGGTGGACACGTGTGAGCTGCGTGAAAAACATTGCTAAATCATACGCACCCAGCTACGCTTTACTGCTGGCTTCGCCATTTGCTTTCCTTAATTGGGAAAAAAAATACCTGCTCTGCCAGAGTTATAATAACTCTGCTACCCTCACGTTCTGTGACACATTAGCAGGGACACAGCACAGTTATTAAACTTCTCATGTTCATTGAATATACGCAGTGCTGCCTTTTGGTGGAAAAACAAGTGAAAACAAATCTATTTGTCCAGCCTCTGTCCGTCCTTACGGGCGGTGGACACGTGTGAGCTGCGTGAAAAACATTGCTAAATCATACGCACCCAGCTACGCTTTACTGCTGGCTTCGCCATTTCCTTTCCTTAATTGGGAAAAAAAATACCTGCTCTGCCAGAGTTATAATAACTCTGCTACCCTCACGTTCTGTGACACATTAGCAGGGACACAGCACAGTTATTAAACTTCTCATGTTCATTGAATATACGCAGTGCTGCCTTTTGGTGGAAAAACAAGTGAAAACAAATCTATTTGTCCAGCCTCTGTCCGTCCTTACGGGCGGTGGACACGTGTGAGCTGCGTGAAAAACATTGCTAAATCATACGCACCCAGCTACGCTTTACTGCTGGCTTCGCCATTTGCTTTCCTTAATTGGGAAAAAAAATACCTGCTCTGCCAGAGTTATAATAACTCTGCTACCCTCACGTTCTCTGACACATTAGCAGGGACACAGCACAGTTATTAAACTTCTCATGTTCATTGAATATACGCAGTGCTGCCTTTTGGTGGAAAAACAAGTGAAAACAAATCTATTTGTCCAGCCTCTGTCCGTCCTTACGGGCGGTGGACACGTGTGAGCTGCGTGAAAAGCATTGCTAAATCATACGCACCCAGCTACGCTTTACTGCTGGCTTCGCCATTTGCTTTCCTTAATTGGGAAAAAAAATACCTGCTCTGCCAGAGTTATAATAACTCTGCTACCCTCACGTTCTGTGACACATTAGCAGGGACACAGCACAGTTATTAAACTTAGATTATTCATTCACTAGAGGCAGTGGGGCCTTTCGTTTTCCAAAAAGGGAAAAAATTATATTTGGCCTGCAGTCTTGCGCCAATTTTTTTCCTGCCTGTGAAATCAAATCACTGGTAATACAGCATGCTGAGGGGTAGGGGTAGGCCTAGAGGACGTGGACGCGGCCGAGGACGCGGAGGGCCAAGTCAGGGTGTGGGCACAGGCCGAGCTCCTGATCCCGGTGTGTCGCAGCCGACTGCTGCGCGATTAGGAGAGAGGCACGTTTCTGGCGTCCCCACATTCATCGCCCAATTAATGGGTCCACGCGGGAGACGGTTATTAGAAAATGAGCAGTGTGAGCAGGTCCTGTCCTGGATGGCAGAAAGTGCTTCGAGCAACCTATCGTCAACACGCAGTTCTGCGCCGTCCACTGCTGCAAATCCGAATCCTCTGTCTGCTGCTCCTCCTTCCTCCCAGCCTCCTCACTCCACTACAATGACACCTGCTCAGGAGCGGGAACACTCCCAGGAACTGTTCTCGGGCCCCTGCTTAGATTGGGCAGCAGCGGTTCCTCTCCCACCAGAGGAGTTTATCGTCACTGATGCCCAACCATTCGAAAGTTCCCGGGGTCCGAGGGAAGAGGCTGGGGACTTCCGCCAACTGTCTCAACAACTTTCTGTGGGTGAGGAGGACGATGACGATCAGACACAGTTGTCTTGCAGTGAGGTAGTAGTAAGGGCAGTAAGTCCAAGGGAGCAGCGCACAGAGGATTCGGAGGAAGAGCAGCAGGACGATGAGGTGACTGACCCCACCTGGTGTGCAACGCTTACTCAGGAGGACAGGTCTTCAGAGGGGGAGTCAAGGGCATCAGCAGGGCAGGTTGCAAGAGGCAGTGCGGTGGCCAGGGCCAGGGGTAGAGGCAGGGCCAGACCGAATAATCCACCAAGTGTTTCCCAAAGCGCCCCCTCGCGCCATGCCACCCTGCAGAGGCCGAGGTGCTCTAAGGTCTGGCAGTTTTTCACAGAGACGCCTGACGACCGACGAACAGTGGTGTGCAACCTTTGTTGCGCAAAGCTCAGCCGGGGAGCCAACAGCAACAGCCTCACCACCACCACCATGCGCAGACATATGATGGCCAAGCACCCCACAAGGTGGGACGAAGGCCGTTCACCGCCTCCGGTTTGCACCCCTGCCTCTCCCCCTGTGCCCCAACCTGCCACTGAGATGCAACCCCCCTCTCAGGACACAGGCACTACCGCCTCATGGCCTGCACCCACACCCTCATCTCTGCTGTCCTCGGCCCCATCCAGCAGTGTAGTTCAGCGCACCGTTCAGCCGTCGCTTGCGCAAGTGTTCGAGCACAAGCGCAAGTACGCCGCCACGCACCCGCACGCTCAAACGTTAACCGTCCGCATAGCAAAATTCATCAGCCTTGAGATGCTGCCGTATAGGGTTGTGGAAACTGAGTCCTTCAAAAGTATCATGGAGGCGGCGGCTGCCCCGCGCTACTCAGTTCCCAGTCGCCACTACTTTTCCCGATGTGCCGTCCCAGCCCTGCACGACCACGTCTCCCGCAACATTGTGCGCGCCCTCACCAACGCGGTTACTGCCACGGTCCACTTAACTACGGACACGTGGACAAGCACAGGCGGGCAGGGCCACTACATCTCCCTGACGGCACATTGGGTGAATTTAGTGGAGGCTGGGACAGAGTCAGAGCCTGGGACCGCTCACGTCCTACCCACCCCCAGAATTGCGGGCCCCAGCTCGGTGCTGGTATCTGCGGAGGTGTATGCTTCCTCCACTAAAGCACCCTCCTCCTCCTCCTCCTCCTCCTCTGTCTCGCAATCAAGATGTGTTAGCAGCAGCATGTCGCCAGCAGTCGGTGTCGCGCGGTGTGGCAGCACAGTGGTGGGCAAGCGTCAGCAGGCCGTGCTGAAACTACTCAGCTTAGGCGATAAGAGGCACACGGCCCACGAACTGCTGCAGGGTCTGACAGAGCAGACCGACCGCTGGCTTGCGCCGCTGAGCCTCCAACCGGGCATGGTCGTGTGTGACAACGGGCGTAACCTGGTGGCGGCTCTGCAGCTTGGCAGCCTCACGCACGTGCCATGCCTGGCCCACGTCTTTAATTTGGTGGTTCAGCGGTTTCTGAAAAGCTACCCACGCTTGTCAGACCTGCTCGTAAAGGCGCGCCGGCTCTGCGCACATTTCCGCAAGTCCCACACGGACGCTGCCACCCTGCGCACCCTGCAACATCACTTTAAGCTGCCAGTGCACCGACTGCTGCGCGACGTGCCCACACGGTGGAACTCTACGCTCCACATGTTGGCCAGGCTCTATCAACAACGTAGAGCTATAGTCGAATACCAACTCCAACATGGGCGGCGCAGTGGGAGTCAGCCTCCTCAATTCCTTTCAGAAGAGTGGGCCTGGTTGGCAGACATCTGCCATGTCCTTGGTAATTTTGAGGAGTCTACCCAGGTGGTGAGCGGCGATGCTACAATCATTAGCGTCACCATTCCTCTGCTATGCATCTTGAGAAATTCCCTGCAAACCATAAAGGCAGCTGCTTTGCGCTCGGAAACGGGGGCGGGGGAAGACAGTATGCCGCTGGATAGTCAGGGCACCCTCCTGTCTATTTCTCAGCGCATACAGGAGGAGGAGGAGGAGCATGAGGAGGATGAGGAGGAGGGGGAAGAGACAGCTTGGGCCACTGCTGACGGTACACCGGAGGAGGAGGAGGAGGATCCTGAAAGTGATCTTCCTAGTGAGGACAGCCATGTGTTGCGTACTGGTACCCTGGCACACATGGCTGACTTCATGTTAGGATGCCTTTCTCGTGACCCTCGCGTTGCACGCATTCTGGCCACGACGGATTACTGGGTGTACACACTGCTCGATCCACGGTATAAGGAGAACCTGCCCACTCTGATTCCCGAAGAGGAAAGGGGTTCGAGAGTGTTGCTATACCACAGGACCCTTGCGGACAAGCTGATGGTAAAATTCCCAGCCGACAGCGCTAGTGGCAGAAGGCGCAGTACCGAGGGCAAGGTAGCAGGGGATGTGCGTAGATCGAGCAGCATGTACATCCCAGGTAGTGCAACAGTCTTTAAGGGCCTGGCCAGCTTTATGGCTCCCCAGCAAGACTGTGTCACCGCTCCCCAGTCACGGCTGAGTCGGCGGGAGCACTGTAAAAGGATGGTGAGGGAGTACGTAGCGGATCGCACGACCCTACAACTACTGGGTGTCGAAGCTGGACACGTGGCCTGAACTAGCCCTGTATGCCCTTGAGGTGCTTGCTTGTCCTGCGGCTAGCGTCTTGTCGGAAAGGGTGTTTAGTGCGGCTGGGGGAATCATCACAGATAAGCGTAGCCGCTTGTCAACCGACAGTGCCGACAGGCTAACACTCATCAAGATGAACAAAGGCTGGATTTCCCCAGACTTCTGTTCTCCACCAGCGGACAGCAGCGATACGTAAGCAATACGTAGGCTGCACCCACGGATGGAAGCTACGTTCTCTCTCACCATCCAAAACGGGGACATTTCTGCTTCATCAATCTGTGTCTAATATTCCTCCTCCTCCTCCTCCTGCTCCTCCTCCTGAAACCTCACGTAATCACGCTGAACGGGCAATTTTTCTTAGGGCCACAAGGCTCACTCAAATAATTTTTCAGAACAATTTTTATAAGTTTCAATTCGCTTAAAAGCGTTGGAACTTTAACTTGAACCAATTTTTCGTTACACTGGGCTGCCTCCAGGCCTAGTTACCACTTAAGCCACATTAACCAAAGCGATTCACCTGCCATCTTGGTTGGGCATGGCCAATTTTTACTGAGGTACATTAGTACTGTTGGTACACCAATTTTTTGGGGCCCTCACCTACAGTGTAATCATAGTAATTTCTATGTTCTTCGCCTGCACTCATGGTACAGAAAGGTGTGTGGGGTTGGCCTACACTTTAGCTACATAAATGTCACTTGTGCCTTGGCTATACTAAGGCTACTGAAATGGAACTAAGACTGCGCTCCCGCTATACTGCTGCTTCGGAATTGTTACTGGGGCCTGTCTTGAGTGCTACTATTGCTTACATGGAACGAAGACTGCGCTCCCGCTATACTGCTGCTTCAGAATTGTTACTGGGGCCTGTCTTGAGTGCTACTATTGCTTACATGGAACGAAGACTGCGCTCCCGCTATACTGCTGCTTCAGAATTGTTACTGGGGCCTGTCTTGAGTGCTACTATTGCTTACATGGAACGAAGACTGCGCTCCCGCTATACTGCTGCTTCAGAATTGTTACTGGGGCCTGTCTTGAGTGCTACTATTGCTTACATGGAACGAAGACTGCGCTCCCGCTATACTGCTGCTTCAGAATTGTTACTGGGGCCTGTCTTGAGTGCTACTATTGCTGACATGGAACGGACACGTGGAGAGGACACGTAGTGCCTCAAAAACATCCCCCTCCTCCTCCAACAGGGAAAACATTGTTGGCAAATGCCTTTGCATTGGTTCGTCTGGTGGCAGTCCAAGAATTTCGCCTTTACCGACACTACAAGAGAGCCCCCCCACCATCCCCCCGCCACGGCCCACTTAATCCTGGCCACATTCCGAAAACCAACAAAATACAACCGTGCTACTAGGTCCGCAGTCACCACCACATTACCACCAACGCGGTTACTGTTAAGGTGCATATAACCACGGACACGTGGAGAGGACACGTAGTGCCTCAAAAACATCCCCATCCTCCTCCAACAGGGAAAACATTGTTGGCAAATGCCTTTGCATTGGTTCGTCTGGTGGCAGTCCAAGAATTTCACCTTTACCGACACTACAAGAGAGCCCCCCCCCCCACCATTCCCCCGCCACGGCCCACTTAATCCTGGCCACATTCCGAAAACCAACAAAATACAACCGTGCTACTAGGTCCGCAGTCACCACCACATTACCACCAACGCGGTTACTGTTAAGGTGCATATTACCAGTCTGACTGGGGCATGCAGACACCTTGACAGAATGAATAGTGTGTGGCACATAGGTTCCCCATTGCTATGCCCAGGTGTGCAGCTCCTGATGGCGGTGGCACAGGATTATATTTCTCATTGCTTCTGTACAGCATTGTGGGCTATCGCCCCGCCCCTATTAAAGAAGGTCGCTACCTAGCCGTGCCAACCCTGTGCAGTGTGTGCCTGCGGTCCCTCGTCGTGGCAGACGCACTTCTAAATAGACATGAGGGTGGTGTGGCATGAGGGCAGCTGAAGGCTGCGCAGGGACAGTTTGGTGTGCGCTGTGGGGGGGAGGGGGTGCGGTTGGGCAGCATGTAACCCAGGAGAAGTGTCAGTGGAGTGTCATGCAGGCAGTGATTGTGCTTTGTTGGAGGTAGTGTGGTGCTTAGCAAAGGTATGCCATGCTAATGAGGGCTTTTCAGAAGTAAAAGTTGTTGGGAGGGGGGGGGGGGCACTCTTGCCGGTATTGTGGCTTAATAGTGGGACCTGTGAACTTGAGATGCAGCCCAACATGTAGCCCCTCGCCTGCCCTATCCGTCACTGTGTCATTCCCATCACTTTCCTGAATTGCCCAGATTTTCACACATGAAAACCTTAGCGAGCATCGGCGAAATACAAAAATGTTCTGGTCGCCCATTGACTTCAATGGGGTTCGTTGTTCGAAACGAACCCTCGAGCATCACGGGAAGTTCGTTCCGAATAACGAACACCCGAACATTTTGGTGTTCGCTCATCTCTAATTATAATCACCGTATGGTATTAGGAATCTTAGACTTCACGGATGTTTTATGTGATGCTTAAATCATGTAATTTTAGAATGTTTATGTTTTACACACCATCCAAAAGCTCCCATCAATTACCACATCACTGGATGGTATTCTGAATTTAATATGAAGGCTGGGTTCACACAGGGCAGATTTGCCGCAGTTTTGCCGCGGATTGCCGTTGTACATCCGCTCTGTGGCAAAACCGCTGCGTTTGCAGTGCAATGCAGCACAAATGAGATTTGCCAAAAAGCTGTTCTCACGGGACGGATTTTTTCCGCACAGCCACAGTGCGGAAATGCAACTACGTTGCGGTTTTAAAAGATGCAGCATGTTCATTCTTTAGTCTTTTCCGCAGCGCTTTTTTGTCCATAGACCTCTATGGACGCAGCCAAAACCGCACCAAATACGCGACAAAAGTAAAAAAAGCGCTGCGGATTTTTCTGCACGAAAATGCACAGCAAAATCCTCAAGCCCAAATTAACCTTTGAAGCGGTTTTGCCGCAGAAGCAGTTCTTCTGCGTCAAAACCGCAACGGAAAAACCGCAGCAAAACCGCGACAAATCAGTCCTGTGTGAACCCAGTCGAACTGTTTTTATGATTCTCAGACCACACGCTCTTACTATATTTATGTTTATGTTTTATACACCAATTATTATTATGCGCTTAGGGCCTTTTACTCCGGGAACCGTGTATTCCTCTTACTACTATTTTATATCATCTACACTTAGCTTAACTGATGAAAACGAAACCATGGTTTTTAGCCCCGCCCCTATAATAACGGGGCTTAACTGCTTATTCTCAGTACGACGCACCGCGCATGAGCAACGCGATTGCGTCACCAAGTTAGTCATGTGACCTCTAGTATGACGCGGTACGCACGAACATCGTGACCGCGTCATCAGGTCACGGGTCCTCCGATATGACGCGGCGCGCATGAACAGCGCAACCATGTCACTTAGTCACAAGACCCACAATATGACGCGTCACGCACGAACGCGACCGCGTCATCAGGTCATGGGACCTTTGTTATGACGCGGCGCGCCTTAACAGTGTGACCGCGTCATCTAGAAACCAAACGTCCACTACGATGCAGTACCTCACCATAGACACCACGTGGCACGCCCGAACAACGTCATCGGAGGGAAAAAATCATGTAACCTACCTAACCTATCACCATTAACCCCTCCCTTCAGAATGACACAGCTCCACCCACAAGATGGCGCTGCACATGAAACGAAACTTATACACATACATCTATAAATGTGAGTATGTTTTTCTAATCTGTTTATGCATTTGGCTTGAGAAAGGTGCCTGTTGCTCCGAAACGCGTTGCCTGTAATTCTATATCTATATATATAAAGTTAAAAGACTGACTGACTCACTGACTGACTCACTGACTGACTCACTGACTGACTCGCCAAAAGTTCTCCAACTTCCCGATATCGTAGAAACATGAATTTTGGCACAAGCATTGATTATCTCCAAAATAGGAAAAGTAATTGGGTCCCAACTCGATTATACAATTCTAGCGCAAAAGAATTGGCGTCGAAATTTTACGTACATAATCTAAATCTGTCACTTCCCAATGCCTTAGAAACTTAAAATTTGGCACGAGCATTGGATATGTCATAAATAGGAAAAGTTAATGGGTCCCAACTCGATTATTCAACTCTATGCGCAAAAGAATTAGCGTCAAAATTTTACGTGCGGAATGTAATTTTTTCACTTTCCGGTGTCATAGAAACGGGAAATTTGGCACGAGCATTGATTATGTCATAAATAGGAAAAGTTCATAGGTCCCAACTCGATTATTCAATCAAGTATTACAGGAAAAGTTCCCATTTACTTCAGATTTGACTTGGCCTGCAAAACCTGGTCACTGCCCTGAGAAAGGAGTCATCTGCTTACTGCAGAAATCAGTTCAGAGAGTATTTGATCAGCAGTGGTCTCAGGTAGCAGACCACCACTGACCTAATATTGATGACCTATCCTAATGAAAGGCCATCAATAGTTTACAATTGGATAACCCTTTTAAGAAAACTTCAGAAAGTTGCACAACTTTCCTTTATACACATTATAAAAAATGGACAGCACCTTCATATACAGATAAAGTGATGCTACATTTACGCTCTTGTTACCCTGCAAAGGTCAGAAGCGAGCACTATAGGAACAGGTGGTAACCTCAACCTATATACTGCATTGTGCCCATTGTAAGACACCACTGGGGCTTCGGGAGCCAAATTTTGAAGTCATTTTAAATAAGTACTCCGGGCAATGCCAACAGATCGGATTGCCTGCAGTGCGAGAAAACACTCCTCCCCCACAATCTTATCACATCTTTACTGATCGGTCCGCTCTGACTCCTTATAGGACCTTATAGCAAGGTCATGTTTCCCTGTGCGGAAACCTTTTTTGGCACCCCCCCTCAGTGATAGCACCTGGGGCGTCCCGCACTTGCTGCACCCCCCTTCCTACAACACTGCATCCAGAGACCCTGGAAAGTACTATAAATCTGCTTTATTTTATAAATATCAGCCAGCAAGCAGCTAATCCCAGTCAGCAGCTTCTGCCAGTAGCAGCAGCCAGCGAGCAACTAACTCCGGTCAGCAGTATCAGCCAATCAGCGACTGACCATAAATCATCAATTACAGTTGGAAATCTCCTTTAATCCAAATGGTTCCTCGTGTCAAACAACATTTACTAGTTTTTTACTACCTGATGCCAGCTTGTCAGAATGAGCGTAACCAGCTGAAACTGGTCAAATGAATCCTTACACAAGCCTGTAAGCTCCTCCTCTTGGACTTGTACAGATATAGGCCCTAGACTCCTGTAAAGCTGTTTTCTTAAAGGGGTTTTCTTAGTTATTTTATATCACCGCATGTGAGAACAGAGCTGTCTGCTTCCTGCACACATCAGTGCAACGATCCGGCAATCTGCTGAATTACTGCCTGCAGCGCCTGTTGATCTGCTAACCTGTGGAAGGGCCGTCAATAGTTTTACAACTGCACAACCCCTATAAGTAGCATCAGAAACATCAGGTAGCCACTTACCTCCTACCCTTGCTGAATCTGTAGGGATGGGGCAGTTGTTGACAATCGCTGGCAGTCTATCACTAAGAGTATAATTATGTGTAAGGACAATTATAGGATCATCCTTGCCCTATTATACAGTTGCAAAAAAAAAGTAAGTGAACCCTTTGGAATTCTCTGCACTGGTTACTTATACAAGGCGGTCACAAATATAAACCGATAGAATGTAGCCAATAACATACAGCTGTATCGCTCTTGCCTTTTACTGAGGAAACATTCACAGTGCAAGCAGAAAAAGTAAGTGAACCCTTGAATTTAATCCGCATATGGCAGCAATCATCACCACAAAACACTTCCATTAGCTGCAAATTGTCATGTGTCAGGATTGTAGCTGCCAATTTCTCTCATCTCTCCCCTTCGGGGATTACTGATCACTTAATGGTGACATCACCACAGGTCCTGTGAGCACACGGCGGCTGTCTGCTTCTGCTATTTTAGGACTTATGACCAACTCCAATCCCTTTCACCTTATCATTGCACCACCAGATGCACTGGTGCTATAATTTCCTAATAATTAGTGTATGTATGGGTGTGTGTGTGAGTATATGTGTGTATATATGTGCGCATGTGTGTGCTAGTGTGTATGTGTGAGTGTATGTGTGTGTATGAGGAGTATATGTGATATGTCGTGTCAGACGGTGGGGGGGCAGATGTTCTTACTGACTACATATGGACTGAGTGTAAAATAGTAGAAATACCATAGAACTGACTGCGTGATCCCAACGTAGGAAGAGTTCTAGAACAGCAACCATATACATACAGCTATAGTGCACTGTGCATACACACAGAGTCACATAGTCACAGACATACACTCACATGTACAGTCACAGACATACACTCACATGTATAGTTACGCACAGTCACACACATACAATCACATGTATGGTCACAGACATACACTCGCATGTACAGCTACACACAGTCACACACATACACTCACATGTAGAGTCACAGACATACACTCACATGTACAGTCCCACACATACACTCACATTTACAGTAACACACATAGTCCTACACATACACTGACATGTACAATCACCAACATAGTTACACACATACACTCATGTGTACAGTCACAGGCACATACTCCCATGTACAGTTACACACATTGTCACACACATACACTCACATGTACAGTCTGACACACAATCACACACATAACAAGCGGCATGGAGCTCCACCTACTGCTAGCAGTCAGTATGGAGCACTTTACACTGCCTGCGCCGCTGGCTGCCACCTCCTCAGAAGGGAGGGGAGGAGCCTCTGCAGGACCTTGATCACATGACTGTGATGTCATAGAAGGTCCTGGCTACACCCCGTGTGGACGGGTGAGGTAGGGAGAGGCAGCATATATCCCTATTCCCCACCCCCTCTACTCAAGCCAACCAAACAACCAATCACCGTGAATCAGCCAACCCAAATAACCAATCACCGTGAATCAGCCAACCCAAATAACCAATCACCGTGAATCAGGCAACCCAAATAACTCGGAGTGGAATTTAGTTATACGCGGACGGGCTGAAGAGTCACAGAGGCTGTCAGAGGAGGTGAACCCAGCTCTGTCCATCTATCAGCAGCCACAGCTTTTAGAGAACAGCAGCTCACCCAGACAGTGGTCACCTGGTGTAGAATTGTTTTTTGTCACCCTCCTCACGGATGGCACCTGGAGTGGCCCGCACCTGCCGCACCTCCCTTTCTATGCCACAGCCGTATGGTGCCTCCATATGGCACTGTATTGTTTCCTAGATGTAAAGTCAGAAAAATGCAAATGTGTTAAATGGGCTCTTCATTTTTATATAGGTGTTGTATAGCGGATCCATGATATGGTTGTGCATGTGAGGCCGTAGAGCTCATTATTGACTGTTTTTTAAGCTGCCCATACACTTTAGATATTGTAGCTAAGTTATAAAATAGGTGGCTTGGGTGGCTACCCAGGGCCCAAGCTTTTATGGTCGCCCAAACCCCCTCTCATCTTAAAAGAGAGTCCAGACACTACACACTAATGAATATTGCTTATTAGCCATGTCCTATTTCAGTCAAAGGTGTCTGGCAGTGATAGGCGGCGATGCACACAGGATGCCACAAACTCAGACACTAGTGAGGGATATCTACGATCTAAATAGTCATATAAGTATATTCAGATATATCTTTTATTTAGTTCTAAGAATAGCTCAGGAGAGATCGAGCAGGAAATCCTGTGAAACATCAAGTTCCTAAATTTTATCTTGGTAGAAGTTTGTTGCCTCTTAGTCAATGAGTGATAGTTATATGTGCAATGTTCCTCTCCAGAATAGCAACAATGGTTTCCACAATTTCTGTACTTTTGCACTAGTGTTCCGGTATGCTGTCATTTGTTCCCATATAATTGCAGCAATACAATGTTCTGCACACCATCATGAGAATTCTTGTGCACGTGAAAGACCAAAGTGAAAGACTAAAAACGTGGCCCAACTTGGTATCACGTTTTTCGTTTTTGGTAGTGCTAAATGCAAGCGCTAGCTGCACTACCTAAAAAAAATCGATACTCAGCTAGCTTGTGCCTTCCTGTTCCCTGCCGCTGTTTCCGGGAGCTCCGGTCAAGCTTCCGGGCACTGGTCATTGCCGACAGAGCATCTTTTGTTAGTGACGGGGTTTGAAGACCCCACCTCCAGCACGAGACTGCTTTGATTGGTTCTTCGAGTGCTGGCTGAGCCATTTAGAGCCAGCGCTTGATGAATCAATCACAGCCATTCAATGAATAGCTGTGATTGGTGCATCCAGCGCTGGCTCTGATTGGCTGAGCTCGCAGTGCTCAGGGAATCAGAGCAATCTCTTGCTGGAAGCGGGGTCTTCAAACTCCGTCACTACCGTGTTTCCCCGAAGATATGACAATTATATAAATTTTTGCCCCTTAAACTCACCTGGCCCACAGTGTCCCAATGCCTTGCGATGGTCTCCGACGGCGCTGTGGCAAGCTGCAGTGTCTTCTGCGCTCACATATCAGTTTCTTTCTGGTAAACGGGGCTTTGAGTACTCCGTCTCCAGCAAAGCGAGCGCTGTGATTGGATCGAGTGCCAGCTAATCACAGCTGGCGCTTGATGAGCCAATCACAGCCATTCAGTGATGTCATTCACTGAATGGCTATGAATGATCGAGCACTGGCTGTGATTGGCTGGCGCTCAATCCAATCACAGCGCTTGCTTTGCTGGAGGCGGGGTATTTAAAGCTCCATCACCAGAAATAAACTGATATGTCAACAAGGAGGACACTACATGCCGGCCTGTACAGAGCATTTCACCTATACCATTCTCTGTGTGCAGTGCATCAGGCAGAGTTCTCATCGCTAGACAGTACGGTAATTTTTCCTGGGGCACTGCAGAGCATTTCACATCTACCGTTCTGTGTGCAGTTCATTAAGTGCATTAGGCAGAGTTCTCATCGCTAAACAGTACGCTAATTTTTCATGGGCCCCGCTGAGCATTTCACATCTACCGTTCTGTGTGCACTGCATTAGGCAGAGTTCTCATCCCTAAACAGTACACTAATTTTTCCTGGGCCTGTACAGAGCATTTCACATCTACTGTTCTCTGTGTGCAGTGCATTAGGCAGAGTTCTCATCGCTAAACAGTACACTAATTTTTCCTGGGCCAGTACAAAGCATTTCACATCTACTGTTATCTGTAGATCCAGATACACTCATTGCCTCTCTAGATATAGAGTCCCTATATAGCTCTATCCCCCATCAAGGAGGCCTGCAGGCAACTGAGTATTTCTTAAACAAAGAGGTCCTCTCTATCATATACACAACCAGTGTGTCCTGGAATTTTTAGAGTTCGTACTGAGTCACAACTTTTTCCTGTTTGAAGCCAAGTACTTCCACCAGCTCAGGGGCACCGTGATGGGGACACCATGTGCCCCATCGTATGCCAACCTGTACCTGGGCTGGTGGGAGGAACGGACTATCTTCAACAGTGATAACACCATTGGGTCCAAAAATATCATACTTTGGATGCGCTACATAGACGATGTGCTATTATTCTGGAAAGGCCACATGGAGTCACTGGAAGTCTTCATTAACACTCTAAACCAAAACGATCTCAATCTCCGTATTACATCAGAGATTAACGCCACAACATTGCCATTCCTAGACTTACAAATACATAAAGATACAACTGGCCTTATTTCATCTTCCTTATAGCGCAAATCCACAGCGACTAATAGTTTGCTGACCTGGAATAGTTTCCATCCGGTACCTCTTAAAAGAGTTATTCCAAAAGGCCAGTTTCTTCGTATCCGGCGGAACTGTTCAGATGACCAGACTTTTGAGACAGAAAGCAAAAAACTGTACAGACGTTTCAAAAATAGATATTATCCAGAGGAAGTTATTAATCAAGCATATTCCTTCACATCTGTACAAAATAGAACTCACCTCCTACAGCCTCGTAATCGTTCGTTAGACCAAAAAGCCAGGATCATTGGAACATACGACACAAGTTCCATACAAGTGAGGAACATTCTAAATTATTATTGGGAAATCCTTAGACGCGATGGGGACCTCAAAGATCACCTTCCCACGAACCCTGCCATCACTTTCCGTCGTGGCCATAATTTACGGGATCACTTGGTGAAGAGTCATCTACTGCCAAGTGAGACCCAAACTACATGGCTTAATTCTAACAAACCCCAAGGTAGTTTTCCTTGTCAAGGCTGTTTAGGCTGTCCTTATATCCTGCGTGGCAACACTTTTAAAGCAGCCTCTACAAATAAGACATATTCTTGTAGAGATTTCATCAACTACAGGACACAAATTTTGGTTTATATGGTCACTTGCTCATGTCCTATGAACTATGTAGGAAAGACCATTCAACAATTCCGCCGAAGAATTTTGTCTCATCTGGGAAACATCAGACGCCATGAGTCCACTCCCTTGGCGGACCACGTATGGAGTTTTCACAGCGGTGACACACAATCGCTAAAATTTCAAGGGATTGAAGTTATCAGGACCCATGGACACCATGGCAATGTGGACAAAAGACTACTTTGTAAAGAAGCTTCCTGGATTTATCGACTTAACACCGTTAACCCAGATGGGTTACATGCAAACCTCCGCTTTAATTGCTTTTTATAAACCCCCCCTTTCCTTTACTCCTCGGCTTATACTCAGCCAGCAAAAATTACCATCAACTCTATAATGAGAATATCTGAGTATTTTTCTTTTTGTGATCTCTTGAATATTCCTGCTGCTCCCAGTTATGCCCTCAATTGGCCTCTTAATGCATGCATTAGAATTACTTACATACATATATGTGTATATGAATTAGGAATTATGCATTCCAACATCTAGGAACTATCTGTAACAACTAAATATGATGCAATCTTCTCTGCATAAATATCCTTACACAGATTTATGATCATGTAATTATTGCCTTGTAGTAGTATCTACTGATCTTGATGCATATTTTAGCATTACTTAGTATATAGTCATGAATATTTTATGCAGATACGTCATCATCCTGCACTAGTAAACTTAATATTCTGGAACTGTTACATGCCGATCATCAACCTTATTACTTTCCAACTTTATAAGTTGGCGGTGTGCTTCCTGATGATCATTTATGACCGATACTCACTTATGCACTGGGTTTACTCCGCTTCGTCAAGTGCACATTACGCTAACATATCCATTTTCATGAATGAAAGTGTCACATGATCGGACTCGGCCGTAATCACATGACCATCATCACTCTGTCATTCAGCATTGCGTCATACTCACGTGATGGGCGCGCCTACGTCACTAGGCGACGCGCGCATGCGCGATCGCTTCATAACGGCATCTATACCTTACTATGTTATTTTCCAGCTTAATGCGGCTCCGGTATGGCGATCGGACTCCATGACTGACTTCATCTGGTCAGGTAGTACTGAGGCAACTTAGCGATTACACCGATAGAGGTCCAGATGATTCTAATTTGTTCTATATTAGTGCTTCTCGCTTTACTCTTCCCATCCTAGCAGCTTATTGGCCATTTCCTGGATATCCACCTACTATGGGAGGTCCAGCAGGGTATATCTCCAGCACGATCTTGGGCTTGTAGTCATATGCCTGGACTCATCATCAGAGTCACAGGCTCTATTATTTTTTTGATTTCTTTATTTTATTTTGGTTTGGTATCACAGCTCTTTATAGCTATATTAGGGATAGCAATCTATCTGAGGCAGAACGTTTTCTGTTCATACTTGAACTGGTTGCGCTATTAAGCGGACTTTACCTTAGCTGATAGTTCTCTTTGATTATATTCAGGAACTACCCAGAGTTTATTAATCTGGAGTTTTGTTCCTGGTATCACTTTCCCTTATATAGGCGCAGTGCAATATTAAGAGGATATCATTATCCCTCGTGCATTGAACTAATAAAGTGCTCTACAACTTCTATGATACCTTACCAATAAGGTGACAGGGGCTTTTTATTTCTTTTGCCACAATCCGTTTAGGGCAATATGAAAGAAGCACTCATAAATACTGGCAACTTAGCTATTTAGGGCAATATTAAACATACACATGCTCCTTAGGAACTACTGGTAATCACAGTAGAGAAACGTGTTGAGCCGAAAATTGTGTTTTACCTAATGTCAGCCTATCTTTGATTTTTATCATCTATTGAGGAGCAGATACTTAGGTCCCTGTGTACATCACTACCTAATTCTAGGTCATCTAAGAGGTTATTGCAGACCCAGTTTAAATACTGCCTTGCCAGTTTATTTTTGACACCATTCACCTATTGAGGACCAGATTTTTAGGTCCCTGTGTATATTACCACCTAATTCTGGGTCATCAAGATGCTATTATAGACCCAGTTTAAATATTGTCTTGATTGGATCATAATCAGGGTTAGGTCATCTGTCCATTCAGTTTCTATTCATTGACGAACCCTGACTTACATGTTCTCTGTCCCTGAGTTTGTTTTTTGTTTGTGTGTTAAGCCCACGTCTTAATATTATGGAGTCATAAATAAAAGTTATATTTTAATTTGTCTATATCTGTGAAGGGCCTTAATTTCTATTACTTAGACATATTTCTGTCTCTGTGATTTTCTTATATAATTATATACAATATATACCCAGGTTATACCAGCTGTACATATATAACTATATACAGGAGAGGTATAACTTATACTAGCTGTACATATATAATTATATACAGTATATACGCAGGTTATACCAGTTATACATATATAATTATATACAGGAGAGGTATAACTTATACCAGCTGTACATGTATAATTATATACAAGAGATACCCAGGTTATACCAGCTGTACATTCATAATTATATACAGTATATATCCAGGCTATACCAGCTGTACATATATTTATATACAGGAGAGGTAAAACCTATACCAGCTGCACATATATAATTATATACAGGAGAGGTATAACTTATACCAGCTGTACATGTATAATTATATACAAGAGTTACCCAGGTTATACCAGCTGTACATATATAATTATATACCGTATATATCCAGGCTATACCAGCTGTACATATATAATTATATACAGGAGAAGTATAACTTATACCAGCTGTACATGTATAATTATATACAGGAGATACCCAGGTTATACCAGCTGTACATATATAATTATATACAGCATATATCCAGGCTATAATAGCTGTACATATATTTATATACAGGAGAGGTATAACTTATACCAGCTGCACATATATAATTATATACAGGAGATACACAGGTTACACCAGCATTGTACATATCACTATATACAGGATGTATATCCCCCTGTATATAGTGGTATGTCCCATGCTGGTGTAACCTGTGTATCTCCTGTATATAATTATATATATACAGCTGGTATAACTTATATCAGCTATACATATATAATTACAATTCCTTCTCTACTCACCTCTGCAGCAGTCTCTGGGCAGCCTGTAATGGAAAGTCTCCCGTCCTTTGATCACATGACCAGAGCTATGCTGTCGGTGCACAATGGTTTACCAGCGCAGTGTTCAGCTATCTGGCACAAATACACTGAATGAATTGTGTGGGGACATATGGATTTTCCATTGCTATGTAACTCGCGGCACCTTGGGTCACACAAGGTGGAGGCTGGGTCCGACCCTAACCCTGGGCCCGCTCATGTGCTTCCCACACAGAGTATTGCGGGTCCTACCTCGGTCATGCCACCTCCTCCTCCTGCTTGAGGTCTGGGGATCAGCGTTGGTCAGCATGTATTCTCTCTCGTGCTAGAAATTACCACAGTTATCCGAGATACTGGATTGGAGCATTCACAGAAATGCCCACGTTTGCAGCTCCTGACAATTTTGTGACAGAGGTGGCACAGGATTGGAATTATGATCGTACGTCAATTTATCAACAATTCTCATCAGCATTGTGGGCTATCGCCCACACTTTCAGAGAGGGTCACTGCCTGGCCCTGCCAACCCTCTGCAGTGTGTGCCTCCGGTTCCTCCTCATCGTAGACTCACTTAAAAAATCGACATGAGGGTGGTGTGGCTATCAAGCCTGCGTGTGGCATGAGGGCAGCTGAACACTGCGCAAGGAAAATTTTGTGTGCGCTGTAGACTCTGTGGACACAGGCTCGTGCGGGGGATCTAGACAGCAATGCCAGCATGTAACCCAGGAGAAGAGGCAGCAGTGTCACCTACAGGCGGTGATTGTCCTTGGTTGCAGCTAGTGTGGTGCTTAGCTAAGATATACCAGCGCGTGTGCCTTGCTACTTATGGCCTGTCCCAAGTAAATTATTAGAGGGGTGACCGCCAGGCTCTTGCCCCCAATTTGGCTTTATAGTGCGACCTGGGAGCCTCAGATGCAGCCATGCATGCTGCCCCTGCCCTTCCCTATCCGTTTCTGTGGTGTTTCCATGACTTTCTGATGTTTTCAGGTGTTTCATACAACCTCCCCCATGCGGAGCATCGGTCAGCTTGAAAAATGCTCGAGTACCCCATTGACTTCAATGGGTTTCGTTACTCGAAACGAGCTCTCGAGCATTACAAAAAGTTCGACTCGAGTACCGAGCAACTGAGCATTTTGGTGCTCGCTCATCTTTATTCAATATATCACATAAGAATGTTAAACACTGAACGAGAAGTTCACAATTGCCAACGATGATTCGCCTGTCTACATAGGCTGCCTGAAGATGAACGAGCTGGTGATGACATCACTAGCTTGTTCGGTCAGGCAAAAGAGAATTGTGAGGTTCTCGTTAGGTGTTAAAGGAGCACTTTTAGATGGAACGATTATTGTTTAAAAAATCATTAAAAGAATGAAAGCGATGGATAATCATTCAGGTTAAACGCAAATCAACAACTGAACGACGAAGGAGAATCATTCACTTCTCGCTCATCAATAATTTTATGCAGGCATAAAAATCATAGTTGGCTCGTTCTCTTGTCATTCCGTTTAAACAGCGCTCATTCGGTCTTTCACATGTGAAAAACAGAACGATCCTGAAAGATTCTCGTTCAACGAGTCACCGATGAAGCTGTGTGTCTAAACAGTCTGCACGAGAGTAAATGTCAACTGCTCATGCAAACGAGACTCGGATCTTTGAAAAGGAGTCTTAAAACTTACACACTAGATGTTTACAGATTGTGGACAATTTCTGGTCTCTGATATTGGGGTACAAAAGCATTAACATGCAATATTTTCAGTATTTATACTTTTGTGCGTTAAAGAGGTTTTCCCAGATAACAATATCGATTGCCTATCCTTGGGATAGCAGCAGTTCTAAACATCCTGAATTCTGCAGCACAGCCCGGATTCGAGCAGTTGTTCCATTATCCCAGTAGGGCATGTCACTACCCGCCTGCCATCGCTAAGGCATTCTAAGTAAAGGCAGCATGCTGTGATTACACTGACAGCACCTGAAGCTCATAGCGCACTGGGATTTACAGAGGCCACAGGTGAACTATAACAAAGAGAGGCTACAGGGGGTCACTATAATTACCTAGGGCCACAGAGGGTTCACTATAACTAAGTGATGCCAAAAAGAGTCACTATAATTAAGAGGGGTCACAGGGGGTCACTGCAATTAACAAAGGTCATAGGGGTCACTATAACTAGGAGGGGCCACAGGGGGTCATTATAATTAACTGGGGACACAGGGGTTATCACTATAACTGTGTGGTTCCAAAGGGGGTCACTATAACTAAGAGGGGCAACTAGGAATTATTTTAACTTTGAGAGGCCACAGGGGTCACGAAGCCACAGAGGAACTATAAGTGGGGCACACGGGGTGATTTTAGGGGATCAAGGTTGTTTCTAAGAGTTTGAGGGTTCCTATAAGACGGGCTCCTATAATTCCATTCCTCAAAAACATGTCCCTTTTGAGTCTACACCAATGTTTAGTTAAAATATCTCTAATCACTTGTGAGGTAGAACTGTGCCTGGCATTGTTGTAAGTGAATTCTGCTGTTGCTAGATAGTCCACCCAATCATCTTGGAGGTGGGAGATGAAACATCGCGGGTATTGTTCTAGTGCCTGATTTTTCCTCCGACCGTTGGACTGGGGATGCCCAGAGCTGTGCATAAGCTGCTCCAGAATCTTGATGTGAATTGTACCCCCCCACCCCCGCCTCTTACTCCACGTAGTCTGAAAACGTCTCTAATCCCCAGTTCTGCTGTATACTCTGCTGCTGGGATGCCTTTAGTGGGGATGAATTGGGCCATCTTAGTAAGCCGGTTTAGCAGTCATGTATTTTGATGTAGGGAGGTCCACAATAAAGTCCACAAATAAAGTCCATGTCTAGATGGGACTGGAAGTGGCTATAATTGTCCCAGTGCCTAGGATTCTTACCGGTGAGCTATTCCGACTCTGACAGCTTCCCTGCTGAACTTTGTTCCTGGTTCCTTGCTCCAGCTTCTGTTTCTGAGAAGGCTATATAGCGGCCAAGAGTTAGTGGGCCCCTCCATAATGTTGTATGTTTGTCTTGTGCAATTGTCTTGTCAGTGTTTTAATTGTAGTGTAAGTTTGGTATGTGTATTGCATCTCTGCAGCACTGAATGGGTTACTGTCTGGGTTATGTCTGGAAATGTATCATATTGTGTGTCACATGACCTTGTAATATAAATTTCTGTTGGCAAGGTGCAGTGCAAAGAGCCGGACATGCCAGTTTGAGTTGGTCTTGCAAGAGTCAGCAAGAGTTAGTGAGTGAACCCCACAGAGATTGATCGGTCTGTGTGTGGAAGATGGAAGAAGCTGAGCGATTCCCTTCTGTTTGGCCTGGACCTACCCTACCCAGGATATGCTGGTGCTACCGCTAAGCACTAAGTGACAGAGAAAGAAGGACTGCTGCTAGAGAGAGGAAAACAGCAGAAGCGAGAGTGTTGACCGGTAGAGTGTTGGAGGGAGAGAGAGAATCGCTGGGAGCGGGATCACACAGATAACTAGGCCTGTGGATTATCCAGATTACCCTGAGAAGTTCTCCCTGTCACACCAGCTTCTAAAAGTTTAATTTGTGCCAAACTACTGTTATACGTTGAAACTTGCTGAAGTTACAGTAAATGGACATTACCGAGCATTCACAGTTAGTCCAGAAAGTATCCTTGTGTGTGGACCAATTATTTACTTCACTGAGATTCACCGCAGAGGACAGAATGGTGGCATCACGAGTGACAAGAAGATTGCAGGTAACCTCTGGTTACATTTTCCCTGTGACCTACCTCAGCAGTAATGTGGACGGGTCGCTAGCTAACCCCAGGGGAGCAGGTGGTAGTGCCACCGTGACAAGGCCATCTCTTCGGCTGTGGGCCAGCTCCTCAGACGCTGCAGCTCCACCCTGTTTTCATTAATTAGGCTAGCTATTTAAATCTGTTCCCAGAACTCTTCCCTTGCATGATTATAGAGCCTTTAGCCTTTAGTCAAGCTGTCTGCTGCCTTGCTGGGACTGCTGCTTCCATGTATGACCTCCGGCTTCCCGCTGACTATGTACCTGCCTGCTGCCTTGCAGTGACTGCTGTTTCTATGTATGACCTCCGGCTTCACACTGACTACGTTCCTGCCTGCTTCCTAGCTGTAACTGCCACTTCCATGTATGACCTCCGACTTCCCACTGACTACGTACCTGCCTGCAGTCCTGCTGTGACTGCTGCTCCTGTGTGTGACCTCCGAGTTCCCTTTGATTATGTTCCTGACACTGGTTCTGCCGCATTGGGAACAACCTAAAGACTCGGACCTGGAGCCTTTTCTTTACAGCCAGTGGACAAGCTCGAGGTATTTAATTTCATACACATGTATCACAAGAGTTGACATACTTCTTCACATCGTCCTTGAAATTAGGCCAGCAGAAGAAGCGAAGCAGGAGCTCCAAGGTCTTTGTGATCACAGAGTGCCCAGCAAGTTTGGAGTCATGAATCTGTTTTAGGGTTTCGGGTTGACTTCAATTCACATCCAATCTGGAACGTACAGTCTGTTTTTTTGCATGTAGAACCCCTTCTTGTAAGAAAAGTGTGCTTCCTTGGATGGTTATTTGAGGAAAGGGTCACTTTCATATCCTTCTTTAACTCTTATTCTTTAAGATTAAGAATTCCCCCGAAAAATTTGGGACCAGGATAGTACTGTCAATCTCAGCCCCCTCCTCCGATCCTCGACAAGGCATTGGCCTAACTGTTCCTGGAACCTAGTCTGTAGGAGATAGCAAAGATGAAACTTGAAAAGAATAAGGCCCACCGTGCTTGTCTCACTGATAATCTTTTGGCTTTACGTAGAAACTCTAAATTCTTGTGGTCTGTGAGGGCAGTCACTGGATGATGAGCTTCCTCCAGATGGTGTCTCCATTCAGAAAAAGCTACCTTGATGGCTGGAAGTTCCTTTTTCCCAGTGTTGTAGATTCTTTCCGCAGGCGATAAGATGTGTGATAGAAATGCACATGGATGCAGCTGCATTTTGTCTCTGACTTGTGACAGAATAGTACCCACTGCCACATCAGAGGTGTCAACTTCAACAGCAATTTTGGATGTGGGTGGACCAGTACCAGTGCTGACGTAAAGAGGGTCTTTAATCTTTCAAAGGCATCCTGCACCCCTGGAGACCATAAAAGTTCTTGTGTTTTCTTCATGGGAGCAGTGATAGGCAGGATGTTTTTTAACCCCTTAATGACGCGGCCCTTTATTTAATTCCATTTTCGTTTTTTCCTCCCTCCTTTAAAAAAATCATAACTCCTTTATTTATCCATCGACGTCACTGTATGAGGGCTTATTTTTTGCGCGACGAGTTGTTTTTTTCAATGGTGCTATTTAAAGTACCATATAATGTACTGAAAAACTTAAAAAAAATTCTAAGTGGAGTAAAATGAAAGAAAAATGACATTTCGCCATCTTTTGGTGCGTCTTGTTTCGACGGCGCACAAACAGCAAAAAAAATGACATGATAACTTTTTTCTATGGGTCGGTACGATTACTACGATACCAAACTTGTATAGGTTTTTTCTTACTATACTCCTCTTTTTTTTTTTCAAAGACATTTAATTTTTTCAATTATTTTCTGCCGTCATATTGTGCACGCAATAACTTTTTTATTTTTCTGTCAACATAGTTCAGCAAGGGCTCATTTTTTGCGGGATGTTCTGTAGTTTCTGATAGTACCAATTTGGAGTACATACGACTCTTTGATCGCTTTTTATTGCATTTTTTCTGGGAGACAGGGTAACTAAAAAAGTGTATTTCTGGCGTTCTTTATTTTTTTTTTTTTCAGACGATCTTCACCGTGCGGGAAAAGTAATGCACTACTTTGATAGATCGGACTTTTACGGACGTGGCGATACCAAATACATATTTTTAGTTTATTATTTAGATTTTTTAATAATAGATATGGCAAATGGGGGGTGATTTAAACTTTTGCAACTTTTTTTTTTTCAATTAAAAAAAACTTTATTGATTCTTTTTTTTACATTGCTCTGAAGTCCCCCTGGGGGACTTTAACATGCGATGCTTTGATCGCTCCTGCAGTATGACGTAATGCTGGAGCATTACGTCATACTGCTTTTTGACAGGCAACCTATGAAGCCGCCCCACGGGGATGGCTTGATAGGCAGTCTGTTAAGGCAGCCCTGGGGCGTTTCATTAGGCCCCCAGCTGCCATGACACCTGCACGGCTCCCCCGATCTCACCGCAGGGGGGCCGCGCGGGACCCCAGAACATCGTTCGGGGGATTAAAATGGCGCTGTCAGAATTGACAGCGGCATTTAAATGGTTAATAGCCGCGATCGGCCGCGCGGCTGCTCGCGGCTATTGCCCGCGGGTGTCAGCTGTTATAAACAGCTGACGCCCGCACTGTATGAAGAGGGATTGCCACGCAACCTCTCTTCATACATACCCCGCCGCTCCATGACGTACCTATACGTCATTGGTCGTTAAGGGGTTAAAAAGACCCTGATGAATTTCCTGTAAAAATTTGCAAACCCGACAAAGCGTTGGACCTCTTTAAAGTTCTTGGGGATAAGCCACTCCACAACAACCTTAATCTTATTAGGGTCCATACTCAGACTGCTTGGAAAGATGATATACGTTTTTCACAGCCACGAACTGGCGAACTCAGACGGAACTGCAGAACTGCGAAAACAACTTCATACTTGCTGACAGGCGAACTCGCACAGAACCGCAGAACTGTGAAACAGACCTTATACTTGCAGACAGGCAAACGCAGACGGAACCACTGATCTGCGAAACAGACTTTATACACGCTGACAGGCGAACTCAGACGGAAACGCAGAACTGAGAAATGGACTTGATACTCGCAGACATAACTGAGAGCTAACTATGTGGACCCTAAATTGAAAAATATAAAATATAACTTTTATTAAGAAAATGACTAAAAAGAAGAACATACACATAAATATAGATCCAGGGAAACCCATGGTGTTCTGGACATGATTTTCTCCAGCAGGCTTCGGGGTATTTTGTCGCTTCCGAATTGTATCGTGTGCACACATCATCGAACCAGATCAGACACAAATGCTGGTCTAAAACTGGGAGAGTCTCTACAATGTATAGAGGCTCAAGCCTTTTATTATAACACATGACAACCGCCCTTCAATGGGCGTGCAACAGATTACATCAGTAATATATAAGATTCTCATTTGTCGGATCATATAGAATCTCCCACCTCTCTGCCCACCCTCTTCCAAGTGCTGATGTAGCATGGACTTTTGTCCTAGCTCCAGTCATGTCTGTGTATAAGCAAGTCTTATCAACATGTGCTCAGACTGAAGCAATTCCTTTGTTGTAGAAGTTTCAGGATGGGAGGGATGAAGAAGTGCTAATTCAACACTCAGTGTTGGACACAGGATATAAGGATATACACATAACACTATGGCCCTTAACTCTTAGAGGTCTCTTGTGCAATCCCTATGTACTTAGCTAACATTAACATCATACATCCATTGTCTAGCAAATACCATGATTAGATTGTGTGTGTCCTTTAAACTCCACAGAGCTAAGAGTCATTACAACAGCAAAATACATTTCGTTTATACAAATCGATAGACATTTTATACCAGCAATCATATGTCTATCACAATCCCCCCTTAAAATGTCTATCCTCTAACTCTCTATCTGATTTTCACAGTTCTCTGCGCATGAGCCTATAACTGGAGCGCGTTGAAGGTTCGTTTTAGGGTCTTCAAGGGGGTGTAGGACTTGTCCACTCCTTCTGGGGATGCATTCAGCAAACTCATGGTGGGAGCGGCTTTTCCAGCATCAGTTTCACAGGTCTCTCTGACACAGGGGATAACACAGCAGACTAGAACAGAAAATGTAATCATCAGTTCACATACAACAGCGACGCCCGTCTGTGCCAGGATCCTTTACCACCCGCTCATCCATGGCGAGTGCTGGTCCCAAAGGTTAGCTCTTTTTAGTTAGCGCGGTCAGCTTCTTAATGGCAACTGCGTCTTTACCCGCGGGTCACGTGTCGTCTAGGATGTAGGTACAACAAGTCTCCCCTATCATCTTACAGACACTCCCCTTTTTAGCTAAAGTCATCTCTAAGGCCATTCTATTTTTAAAAAGTCATAGTCGAAGTAGGTCCTATTGGTCGACTAGTCCCTATAAGGCGTCTCTAGTATAATTTATAAACCACTGCTAATTATAATAAACATAATTAATCCAATCAACGTTTATTTACCATAATGATCAGGAAAATGGACTCGAATCTAGTTTTAACTTGGTCTCTAATTTTTAAAACTTGTCAGGTACCCCCCTTGGCTATCCTATGACGTCAATGTACACGTGTAGATCAAAACTACCACCAGGGGTCTCTCTTCTCGCTCTAGCATAATGTTACAATACTAGTAGCGTGCACAGGTACGCACGGCGTGGGACTCCCTAATCTTCACCCACACCAATGTCCCTCCTGGAGATAGTCCTAATGGTGAACACGTCCAGGTCGCCTCACCCTGACCCTACACTACCTAGTGACAAGACTGGAAGGAACCGCCGTACCTATGCGGAAAACAAGGATAGACCAACATGACAGGATAACCACAAAACACAGACTGAGTTGGATCGAGATAAAGTAACTATTGGGGGTAACCTCATTATCCTCAATGTTGTCCGAAAGGGTGTGGAGGAGCATAAGGGCTTTACTAAGGCACACTCCCCTGTCCAATTACCCTCCAGGCGGGTCCTCTACCTCATGTGACTACAAAGCCAGTAAACGTCTCCTAAGGACTAGACCTGATTCTGCATCTATTCCCCTCCTATCGTACTGTAGGAGGAGCAATACCCGTTGGTGAGTTCCCCAAAAATCTCCCTCCACCCTGCCTATTTGCCCGGCAGGTGTAGTTTCCAGGGTAGTCAGTAATACTCTCTCCGGTGCAAAACACTTAAGTAGTTATAGAGTATTCCTTCTTCCACTTCTCACAGACAGTGTAATTAGCGGAAATGTTCGTGAAGAGACTAATAAACCACTCTTCAGCATCTACCGGGAGATTTAGGGGGACCATCCCCGAGTGTAGTCGGGCACTACCGCACACACAACAGTTAGACTTGTTGCTCCTGTTAGCATTGTACCTCATCAACTCCAACCAGAGATTCTGGTCAGAGTAGCCAGTCGCTACTGTCAAGGTGTCCACAAAAGGTAGGGTCAGCTATGATCATCATGTTCGTCAAGGTCTTTATCTTACGGCGGAGGGGGTTAATTATGGGCACGGGACTAAGTGAAGACTTCCATTCGGGTGCATCTACCATACCCCTTATTTTAAACTTCCCTAAGGGATCTGTCCTCTCGCACCGGTATGTCCCCAGACTATAAGTCCCTCCGTCCCCCGGGCTTGGATCTCCCATGGTTAGTGTAACAACCGCATTTAAACCAAGCAGCATACTAAGTTCAGCCTTCCAATACCCACTGTCCTTATTATTCTCAAGGAGGGTTATACGACTAATTAGGGATTTCCCGCTCCTATCTTTCTTATTTAAGGCACTTCGCGGTTTATAGGACCAGTCTATTCCTGTGTTACATCCCACTAATCCCCAATAATGGCAGTCTTCTCCCCAGACGTTATCAGTGGCACAAACATATTGTATTCCCCGGGTATATAAGTCATATAACCAGCTGGACTGAGCTAAATCTGGCCTGCGGTGGGATCTTGCGCCTAGACACGGGACCACAGTACAATAGTCGAAGGAATATGCGGCTACTTGAGCATTGGACGAGTTATACTAGAAGGTAACCATACCCTCATATTCTTCCGACTAAGGATTCTAGTTGCCACCCTCCTCTCTCACTAGCCCTAACCAGAGTAATGTCTTTGGCACAACTAAGATTGGTCTCCCGGATCTGAAGCTTTCTTACAGTATGAAGCATAGATCCATGTATGTCTTTCGGCTAGTTTCACAGCTGTGGCAGTAGTCAGAAGCACCTGGTAGGGGCCATCAAATCAGGGTTCAAGAGGGTGCTTCCTGAGGAACTTCTTGACGCACACCCAATCCCCAGGCTGCAAGATATGTGTCCCAGTGTCTGCCTCTGAGTCTGGAAGAGAACACCTGTGCATAGGCTTTGGTTAGTTCTTTAACAACGGAAATCACATACTCAGTCAACACATAAGATTGTAATTGTGACTACTGAGGATAGTAACAACCTAGCCTTGGGGCTAGCCCAAACAATCTCGTAGGGAGATAATGTATAATCCCCCCTGGGTTCATATCTAACACTGTATAAGGCTATTGGATGACAGTCTTTCCAAAGTGGCGTCATTTTTAAGTATCTTACTTTTAGCGTGCCACTATGTCTCTCCACCTTGCCACTACTCTAAAGATGGTAGAGTATGTAAAAGGCCTGGGATACACCCAGAGCAGACATGACATGTTACATTCACCTGCGAAGTTTATACCTCTGTCTGACTCTGAATCACTTCTGGTACCCCATATTCACAGTTTACCTCGTTCATGAGCTTCTTTACGGTTACCTACTTGTTTGCCTTGGTAACAGGGTCGGCCTCCAACCTGCAAAGACATCAACAACAACAAGCACGTATTCATACTTCCCAACAAGTGGGAGCTGAACGTAGTCAATTTGCAATCCCTGAAATGGGTAGAGTGGTCTAGGCAAGTGTGATGTGGCAAATTTACTTCTGCCCTGTCTCACCCATGGCATAGATCATGCTAAACCGGACAAATGATGCAGCAGCTACAGAGAACCTAGAAGTCGCCCAACCTCTTTCAAGCGTCGTCGTCATTGCTGCTTTACTAGGTGGGTCTTTCCGTCCATCAGCTGGGCCATCATGGGATACAGGAACTGTGGTGGGCAAGTGCTGTTGACTGTTCACCACACGCTGTCCTGTTTCTGCTGCTCCCATATTAGTCCATTTATTCTTTCCTTCCTTGCTGGCTTGTAACTGTAAAAGTCTTTAGCATATCAAAGTCCAAATTTTTATCACTGTCCAAAGTTTTTACCACTGACTCATGCTGTCAGTATCTTTTCTTCTTTCTTCCACGGCTTGAGGGCCGCTGCCTTTGCTATGCTGTCAGCGAGGGAGTCGTCCCTCGCCTCTCCAGTGTAGGAATCGGTGTGAACTCTCAACTTTGTCAGGTAGAAGTAGGGCCTCCATGCGACTCTGTACCGCTGCACCATTCTCAATTGGTTGTCCTGCTAAGATAAAAAACTGTCTGGCCTTCCATATTGGGCCGTAATCAAGAGCTATGCCAAATGCATACCAGGAGTCAGTGTAAAGGATTGCCGGTCTTACCTCTCGCCACTCTACACGCCTCAGTGATGGCCTTCAATTCCGCTTCTTGTACTGTGACATGCGGAGGCAGAGCTTCTGCTTCTAGGACATCTTGTTGTGTGACCACTGCATATCCGATGTGGAGTCATCAATCCTCACCCTGGTACCATCTGCAAAAAGCTCAACATATGCATTATCAACAGAGGTTCTGATAACTGTTTGCATATCTGCAGTTTCTTACTGTATTAGTACTAAATAATCGTGCTGATGTTCTATTTCACATGGCTCAGAATCTTGTTATCTTATTCCATTTATTTATTTATTTATTTATTTCAAACCCAATCGCTGATCTACAACACCTAGATCATCTATGGCCCAGATTACCTCTGCCTCCCCCCTTTTGAACCGGAATACTCAATGGAAAAAAAGAGCAATTGCGTTCAAACTAGTAAACCAAGAGGCACAAAAACAAGCACTTTGTAGGTCAAGGTGACATTGTATGCAGCGAAGTCTGAGCGAAAATCTCCTTACAAAAAAATTTTTTCCTTTCAGGTCGCAGTTAGCATTTTTTAACACAAGGGGGCGCAACACAAGTAAAATTTTACGTCACCCAGTGTAATAGTATTTCAGGGTATGGCCAGCGTTTAGCTTTTACTCTCCTGTCGGAATATAATTATAGCTTCAGTGTAGACTGACACTAGAATATACAAAAGACTTAAAGAAAAACTAAAGAATATGGATGAATTAACATCCTACTCTGGGCAATTCAGTCCCTCTTTCTTCACATAAAAAGTAAAATTACTTCATCAAATTGCGTGAAAAAGTTTGCTGGGTGACTATAGGGAAATTATTTCATCTGTAGGAGCCTTCCATAACATCATCTGTCTGAGTATCCATTGGAGAAGCGGGCAGTGGAAAACAGAGCCCCTGGGAACATGACAGAGCGTCCCCTGCCATGCATTCCTGGTCTCTGCCCCCCATGCATCAACTCCAATCTTCCATACACTATAAACCAGCTTAGTCGTCTACTATGTCCCAAGCTGCATCTTTACAAAGGTTTGTTTCCCTGAACTTATCACACATCCAAAGTGGCCACATCTTGGAGTGTAACAAAGTCTGGTCAAACAAAACCTTACTTCAGACAATCATGATGTTAGCACTGGATACAGTGGCATTGGGGAATATAGGCCTCCCAAATGCAGCAAAATGGCCGCCAGAGGCAGAAAGGGGCGGGGCTACAAATCTCCCAGGTGAGGCAAGATGGCTGCCGGAGGAACGGGCGGGGCCAGGGGCAGCAGCACTTCCAGGTGAGGCAAAATGGCCGCTGGAGGAGGAAGGGGCGGGGCCAGGTCCTGTCCCGGATGGGGAGGGACCGGAAGTAACATCACACACCCTGAAAGTGAGCACATGGGGGGAAGTAACTTCAGGGTGGGGGCAGGCCTCACTACATTTACTGCAGAGTCACACTATGTTGGATTGTAAACATTGCAAGCACGGCCGCCATTACAGGGAGGGGCTGTAGTCAACACAAAGGCATTACATTGTTTATAAGCAATACACATACCCCCCTACATGCTTTCCCCTCTTCAATCTCTTAACTACGTTATACCTCCTCCTAGCAATCTAAAAACACCTTTCTTTCTGCTAGGCTTCCTGCTCATCTTCTGAAAACTTTCTACAATCTATCTTACCATACTCATTTCTGCTTATCTGTCCATAACCTGACATTTCTTTCTGCAACTTTTCCTGGTCCTTTCCCATTGTTCAGTAAACTCTGCTCCCTTCCCTTCAGCAACCAGATCACAAGCTCTATGACCTTTGCCCTTGCTCACTTTGCTCCCCATTCTCTAAACAACCTGCGTCTATGCCTAACCTTCTCAATCTGCTCAACTCTATTCTATTCGAAGTTTCTGGACACAGTAGTGTTTCTCTTGTAAAATCTGCTTTCTTCAAATCCTTCCAATATAACCTCTCTTTCCCACTCATATTACAATGCACATTAATTCTACAAAACACTAGACAAAGGAAACAGAAGGGTTAATTGGAAAAAGCTTTCAGTTCACTCTTATCAGCAGCCCTCCCCCCAATAATAAACACTGCACATTCTTTCTATAATACCAAACAGACGGGATTACTGGAGAATACCCACAACGGCTCAAGGTATATATCTCATCTACCTTTATATCAACCCTACTAGTAATCCGTCTGGACAGGACATTTTAGCTATACACAGAGACTGACGATTATTTTAAATGACCAAGAGTTTTCTGGAGACATCAGCCGTCACACCACGGCTATATTCACACGTATATACCTTTTCACATATGAGAACATAACACGCTCAATCATAAAAGGTAAATGTACGTATCATAAATCTTCCTAACCTCACACTAGTTTACCTAGGAGTAAGTCTCTGGCGTGTTCCCTCAGACCTAAATAGCCGAGTCCGCCCTTCCGACACATTAACCCTAACAGAATTTATCTCTTGGTCTTGTATACACAATTTTTAACCGTCTCAGACACAACAGTCACAGCATACAAAATACCCCTAGACAGGTAACATGGTGATTTTTCGAGTGGACAGACCTGTCTTTCAGTGAAGGTCCAGTCTGGATCAGATACAGGCAGATTTAGCAGTCAGAACCCAGATCACATCGGTAGATTTACATAAAGCAATCTTACCGTGTTCTGTAGATTTTCGGGCCCCTGAGTTCTGCGTGCCATCTGCCGATCTCTGTACGTTCCAGGCTGTGACCTCACAGATCCACTCGCCCACCCAAGGACGACACTGTTCTGGACATGATTTTCTCCAGCAGGCTTCGGGGTATTTTGTCGCTTCCGAATTGTATCGTGTGCACACATCATCGAACCAGATCAGACACAAATGCTGGTCTAAAACTGGGAGAGTCTCTACAATGTATAGAGGCTCAAGCCTTTTATTATAACACATGACAACCGCCCTTCAATGGGCGTGCAACAGATTACATCAGTAGCATATAAGATTCTCATTTGTCGGATCATATAGAATCTCCCACCTCTCTGCCCACCCTCTTCCAAGTGCTGATGTAGCATGGACTTTTGTCCTAGCTCCAGTCATGTCTGTGTATAAGCAAGTCTTATCAACATGTGCTCAGGCTGAAGCAATTCCTTTGTTGTAGAAGTTTCAGGATGGGAGGGGTGAAGAAGTGCTAATTCAACACTCAGTGTTGGACACAGGATATAAGGATATACACATAACACTATGGCCCTTAACTCTTAGAGGTCTCTTGTGCAATCCCTATGTACTTAGCTAACATTAACATCATACATCCATTGTCTAGCAAATACCATGATTAGATTGTGTGTGTCCTTTAAACTCCACAGAGCTGAGTCATTACAACAGCAAAATACATTTCGTTTATACAAATCGATAGACATTTTATACCAGCAATCATCATGTCTATCACAATGGAACCGATAGGAAATATTGATACCACTGTCCGTAAACAGAAATGGACCAATCAGTCTGAGTGTAGTTATGACTCAGCCGTTTAGTGTACTCGGTCTCTTTAAGGAATCTGACCAAGTTATCAGAATCTATTGCATACACGTCATCCTAATCAAAGAATGAATAAAATGACATAAGTCCGACATTTGGATGTTTAAGAACGCAACCCGGCCTCCACTCAATGGTCAGGTTGGTGATATATACATCGTTCAAATCGAGAAATGGTATATGCCGGACCACTAAAATTTGTAAACGTAACCCAACGCGTTTCTCCCGCTACGTGGGTTCATCAGGGGTTTCAATACGCAAGAGATGATAATTTACTGGTTTGATGACTACCAGTCAGAAATTGGATAGTGGTTCAAAAAGATAAAAATTGGTGAAACCTCAGAATGTCCAACGTCGCCAAATAAATGACACACTGGATATAGAGGGATCAATTAGTGTAGAACTGTCATTTCAATTGATGATGATTATTTTGTTACATAAATCGTTGTCACCACATATAATGAATGACCTGACAGGACTACAAAGACCCCACTTCTACAGTGGTAAAAATAGGAGTAGGGTACGGGTCAGAAGCATTTCTACCCTTTTTAAATGTAGTTTCACAGGGATAGTAATCCCGAGTGCCGAAAAAGAGAAGAATTTTAGCCGTTAGGTCAAAGTGTACCCAGAAGGCAAGATTTTTGCAATCGGGTCCCAGGATAACCAGATAGCGTATTCACAGCGGCCCAAGCTCACCGCCGTTTGGATAGCTATCTGATAATTTTAGCTCAGACCTTCAAGAAAATTTCTAAGACCTATAATAGTCCCTCAATGGAGTGGTCAGAGAATTCTAAGACCTATACTAGTCCCTCAATAAGGTAGTCACTACGTCAGAGCCTTGATAAACAAAACTGAAATCAAATAAATGAAAAAAACGGTGGCATGTCAGCCCTAGTGGTGGACTGACAGCATGCTCAATAGGACAGTCATAAACCTGATGAGGAGGCAGTTGATCGGCACTCTTTTTGCTGCAGACGTCGTTGAAAAAAACTTCAGGTGTGCTCTAAAAACACACCTCTTCAGGGAGGCATACCATATCTCCTAAACCAAACCCCTCTTTTCTCCGCCTGATAACATGTTCTCTGTCCTACTGACTGCAATCCCTGCCAGCCGCAATCAACTGCCCCCTGCAGTCATACTGATTCAGCCACTATACGGCTTTAATCTGACCACTGTCTATGTGTATAGCATCCCACACTCTCTAACTCTCCAAACCGTGCACATCTCCGGCCCCTTTACCTTTTGTATCACCTCATTAGTATGTTAGCTCGTTGAAGAAGGACCCTTGCAGCATCCCATATGGAGACCCCAGACATCTGACATATGTGGGGAGCTGGGAGGGTTAAAGGGGTTGACCCGCGATAGCAAGTGGGTTTATACACTTCTGTATGGCCATATTAATGCACTTTGTAATATACATTGTGCATTAAATATGAGCCATACAGAAGTTATTCACTTACCTGCTCCGTTGCTGGCGTCCCCGTCTCCATGGTGACGTCTAATTTCAGCGTCTAATTTCCCGATTAGACGCGCTTGCGCAGAAGGGTCTTCTCCCATCTCTTTGGTCTCTGCACGAGCGGCATTCTGGCCCCGCCCCCTTCTATGCGTCATCGCGTAGCTCCGCCCCGTCACGTGTGCCGATTCCAGCCAATCAGGAGGCTGGAATCGGCAATGGACCGCACAGAGCCCACGGTGCACCATGGGAGAAGACCCGCGGTGCATCGTGGGTGAAGATCCCGGCGGACATCTTGCTAAGGTAAGTATGAAGTCGCCACAGCGCGGGGATTCAGGTAAGTACTAAACGTTTTTTTTTTTACACATGCATTGGGTTTGTCTCGCGCCGAACGGGGGGCCTATTGAAAAAAAAAAACCCGTTTCGGCGCGGGACAACCCCTTTAAGTGATGGCTTGTCACAGCGGCACTTACCAAGCTCCTTTCCTGGAGGGATGACACACAGCCAAGGCCAGAGTATAACTGTAGGCTGCCATTGACATCCTTAGGGCTCCCTCCCACTTGGGAGGACGATAGTGCGTATATAAAATCATTGCGATATCGCAGTGAAACATTTGCGATTTTTGTGCGATTGCACTGCGATTTTTCTCATACTAAACTCGTATCGCAAAGCTCTATGTATTATGACTGTCCTGTGATTTTTTTATCACAGCGTTTTTTACACTTTAAACTTAATGATAGAGCAAAGCTTGGACACTAGAGATGAGCGAACGTACTCGTCCGAGCTTGATACTCGGGCGAATATTAGCGTGTTCGGGATATGCGTTACTCGAAACGAATACCACGCGATGTTCTGGTTACTTTCAGTTTCCTCTCTGAGACGTTAGCGCGCTTTTCTGGCCAATTGAAAGACAGGGAAGGCATTACAACTTCCCCCTGTGACGTTCAAGCCCTATACCACCCCCCTGCTGTGAGTGGCTGGAAAGATCAGGTGTCAACCGAGTATAAAAATCAGCCCCTCCCGCGGCTCGGCTCAGATGCCTTGTGACTTAGCTGAGGGAAAGTACTATCGTGCCGGAGCTGCTGTAGGGAGAGCGTTAGGAGTTAGTGTAGGCTTCAAGAACCCCAACGGTCCTTCTTAGGGCCACATCTACTAGTGTGCAGTACTGTGTTAGCACAGTATTTTTTTTTTTTTTCCAAAATTGGATCTGCAGAGCATTGCGCCCTGCAATAGGGACAGAAGTGGTGGTTAGGCAGGGAGAGTGTTAGGAGTTAGTGTAGGCTTCAAGAACCCCAACGGTCCTTTCTAGGGCCACATCTATCCGTGTGCAGTACTGTCCAGGCTGCTGTTAGCAGTGTTGCATTTTTTTTTTTTTTTCTCAAAACCGGCTGTGCAGAGCATTGCACCCGGCATTAATACTACAGGGATAGAATTGTGTAGGCAGGGCCAAAAGACATACATTATTCATTGAATACACGCCGTGTGGGTGTTCCTTGGAAAAACCAGGGAAAAAATTCTATTTGGCCTGCCTCTGACAGTACTCAGGGCTCTGGGTACGTGTGTGCTGTGCGCTGAACGTTCAAAAAAATCAGACGCAGTCAGCTACGTTTTACTGCAGGCGTGCGGCAATTTTTTTCCTGCATGGGAAATCCCTGATCTGCTGTAGGTAGCGAATTACTTTGCATCACTGCAGTTCCGGGACAAATTGGCAGGGCCACAACACAGTTATTAAACTTAGTATTCATTGAATACACGCAGTGTGTGTGTTCCTTGGAAAAAACAGGGGAAAAATTCTATTTGGCCTGCCTCTGACAGTACTCAGGGCTCTGGGTACGTGTGTGCTGTGCGCTGAACGTTCAAAAAAATCAGACGCAGTCAGCTACGTTTTACCGCAGGCGTGCGGCAATTTTTTTCCTGCATGGGAAATCCCTGATCTGCTGTAGGTAGCGAATTACTTTGCATCACTGCAGTTCTGGGACAAATTGGCAGGGCCACAACACAGTTATTAAACTTAGTATTCATTGAATACACGCAGTGTGGGTGTTCCTTGGAAAAACCAGGGGAAAAATTCTATTTGGCCTGCCTCTGACAGTACTCAGGGCTCTGGGTACGTGTGTGCTGTGCGCTGAACGTTTAAAAAAATCAGACGCAGTCAGCTACGTTTTACCGCAGGCGTGCGGCAATTTTTTTCCTGCATGGGAAATCCCTGATCTGCTGTAGGTAGCGAATTACTTTGCATCACTGCAGTTCTGGGACAAATTGGCAGGGCCACAACACAGTTATTAAACTTAGTATTCATTGAATACACGCAGTGTGGGTGTTCCTTGGAAAAACCAAGGAAAAAATTCTATTTGGCCTGCCTCTGACAGTACTCAGGGCTCTGGGTACGTGTGTGCTGTGCGCTGAACGTTCAAAAAAATCAGACGCAGTCAGCTACGTTTTACCGCAGACGTGCGGCAATTTTTTTCCTGCATGGGAAATCCCTGATCTGCTGTAGGTAGCGAATTACTTTGCATCACTACAGTTCTGGGACAAATTGGCAGGGCCACAACACAGTTATTAAACTTAGTATTCATTGAATACACGCAGTGTGGGTGTTCCTTGGAAAAACCAGGGAAAAAATTCTATTTGGCCTGCAGGCTTGCGCCAATTTATTTCCTGGCTGGGAAATCACTGGTAATACAGCATGCTGAGGGGTAGGGGTAGGGCTAGAGGACGTGGACGCGGCCGAGGACGCGTAGGCCCAAGTGAGGGTGTGGGCACAGGCCGAGCTCCTGATCCAGGTGTGTCGCAGCCGAGTGCTGCGCGATTAGGAGAGAGGCACGTTTCTGGCGTCCCCACATTCATCGCACAATTAATGGGTCCACGCGGGAGACCTTTATTAGAAAATGAGCAGTGTGAGCAGGTCCTGTCGTGGATGGCAGAAGCAGACCGACCATTGGCTTGCGCCGCTGAGCCTCCAACCGGGCATGGTCTTTAATTAATGGGTCCACGCGGAAGACCTTTATTAGAAAATGAGCAGTGTGAGCAGGTCCTGTCGTGGATGACAGAGCAGACCGACCATTGGCTTGCGCCGCTGAGCCTCCAACCGGGCATGGTCGTGTGTGACAACGGCCGTAACCTGGTGGCGGCTCTGCAGCTCGGCAGCCTCATGCACGTGCCATGCCTGGCCCACGTCTTTAATTTGGTGGTTCAGCGCTTTCTGAAAAGCTACCCACGCTTGTCAGACCTGCTCGGCAAGGTGCGCCGGCTCTGCGCACATTTCTGCAAGTCCCACACGGACGCTGCCACCCTGCGCACCCTGCAACATCGGTTTAATCTGCCAGTGCACCGACTGCTGTGCAACATGCCCACACGGTGGAACTCTACACTCCACATGTTGGCCAGGCTCTATGAGCAGCGTAGAGCTATAGTGGAATACCAACTCCAACATGGGCGGCGCAGTGGGAGTCAGCCTCCTCAATTCTGTATAGAAGAGTGGGCCTGGTTGGCAGACATCTGCCAGGTCCTTGGAAACTTTGAGGAGGCTACCCAGATGGTGAGCGGCGATGCTGCAATCATTAGCGTCACCATTCCTCTGCTATGCCTCTTGAGAAGTTCCCTGCAAAGCATAAAGGCAGACGTTTTGCGCTCGGAAACGGAGTCGGGGGAAGACAGTATGTCGCTGGATAGTCAGAGCACCCTCCTGTCTATATCTCAGCACGTTGAGGAGGAGGAGGAGGAGCATGAGGAGGATGAGGAGGAGGGGGAAGAGACAGCTTGGCCCACTGCTGAGGGTACCCATGCTGCTTGCCTGTCATCCTTTCAGTGTGTATGGCCTGAGGAGGAGGAGGAGGATCCTGAAAGTGATCTTCCTAGTGAGGACAGCCATGTGTTGCATACAGGTACCCTGGCACACATGGATGACTTCATGTTAGGATGCCTTTCTCGTGACCCTCGCGTTACACGCATTCTGGCCACTACGGAATACTGGGTGTACACACTGCTCGACCCACGGTATAAGGAGAACCTTTGCACTCTCATACCCGAAGAGGAAAGGGGTTCGAGAGTGATTCTATACCACAGGACCCTGGCGGACAAGCTGATGGTAAAATTCCCATCCGTCAGCGCTAGTGGCAGAAGGCGCAGTTCCGAGGGCCAGGTAGCAGGGGAGGCGCGGAGATCAGGCAGCATGTACAGCACAGGCAGGGGAACACTCTCTAAGGCCTTTGACAGCTTTCTGGCTCCCCACCAAGACTGTGTCACCGGTCCCCAGTCAAGGCTGAGTCGTCGAGAGCACTGTAAAAGGATGGTGAGGGAGTACGTAGCCGATCGCACGACCGTCCTCCGTGACGCCTCTGCCTCCTACAACTGCTGGGTGTCAAAGCTGGACACGTGGCCTGAACTCGCGCTGTATGCCCTGGAGGTGCTTGCTTGTCCTGCGGCTAGCGTCTTGTCAGAGAGGGTGTTTAGTGCGGCTGGGGGAATCATCACGGATAAGCGTACCCGCCTGTCAACCGACAGTGCCGACAGGCTTACACTCATCAAGATGAACAAAGCCTGGATTTCCCCAGACTTCTCTTCTCCACCAGCGGACAGCAGCGATACCTAAACAATACGTAGGCTGCACCCGCGGATGGAAGCATTGTTCTCTATCACCATCAAAAACGTGGACCTTTTAGCTTCAACAATCTGTGTATAATATTCATCCTCCTCCTCCTGAAACCTCACACAATCACGCGGAACGGGCAATTTTTCTTAGGCCCACAAGGCTCAGTCATATAATTTTTGTAAACAATTTTTATACGTTTCAATGCTCATTAAAGCGTTGAAACTTGCACCTGAACCAATTTTTATTTTAACTGGGCTGCCTCCAGGCCTAGTTACAAATTAAGGCACATTAACAAAAGCGATTAATGGGTTTCACCTGCCCTCTGGGTTGGGCATGGGCAATTTTTCTGACGTACATTAGTACTGTTGGTACACCAATTTTTGTGGCCCTCGCCTACCCAAAGAAGAAGCGTCGATTTGGTGAAAACGGAAAAGAAAAAAAGAACGACACTTACTCGGGAGGAGGGGGTGTTTTAAACAAGAAGCCCCCTCCTTGAAGTGCTGACTACTCTAGATTCTCCCAATCGCGGATATTGCTGCGGTAGGCGAGTTCGATTTTTCAATTTTATTTGTAAAATAGAATTACAGGCAACGCGTTTCGGTGCAACAGGCACCTTTCTCAAGCCAAATGCATAAACAGATTAGAAAAACATACTCACATTTATAAATGTATGTGTATCACTTTCGTTTCATGTGCAGTGCCATCTTGTGTGTGGACCTGTGTCATTCTGAAGGGAGGGGTTAATGGTGATAGGTTAGGTAGGTTACATGATTTTTTCCCTCCGATGACGTTGTTCGGGCGTGCCACATGGTGTCTAAGGTGACGTACTACATCATAGTGGAGGTTTGGTTTCTAGATGACGCGGTCACGCTGTTAGGGCGCGCCGCGTCATGACAAAGGTCCCATGACCTGATGACGCGGTCGCGTTCGTGCGTGCCACGTCATATTGTGGGTCTTGTGACTAAGTGACGTGGTTGCGCTGTTCATGCGCGCCGGATTATATCGGAGGACCCATGACCTGATAACGCGGTCACGTGCGTACCGCGTCATACTAGAGGTCACATGACTAACTTGGTGACGCAATCGCATTGTTCATGCACGGTGCGTCGTACTGAGAATAAGCAGTTAAGCGCCGTTACTATAGGGGCGGGGCTAAAAACCATGGTTTCGTTTTCATCAGTTAAGCTAAGTTTAGATGATATAAAATAGTAGTAAAAGGGAATACACGGTTCCCGGAGTAAAAGGCCCTAAGCGCATAATAATAATTGGTGTATAAAACATAAATACAAATATAGTAAGAGCGTGTGGTCTGAGAATCATAAAAAGCAGTTCATATTAAATTCATAATACCATCCAGTGATGTGGTAATTGATGGGAGCTTTTGGATGGTGTGTAAAACATAAACATTCTAAAATTACATGATTTAAGCATCACATAAAACATCCATGAAGTCTAAGATTCCTAATACCATACGGTGATTATAATGTAAAATGAATAAAAAAGTACAAATAAAGTCTAAAATGTGTAATATTATACGATGATGGGTATAAATATACAGCCCATTAAAGGTTCCTATAAGTGCCGAGTGACGAGGTGCAAATGTTGTGTGGCTATCGTTAATGGTAGAAAAGAAGTCCAACTACCCGAAACCGGAAAAAAGCACATGATAAAGTGCTTAATGGCATGCAGCACAAGTTACGTCATTTACTTACTTGAATGCGCTTGTGGTTTACAATATATAGGCCGCACAATGAATGCTCTAAGAATACGTTTAAATAACCAGAGAAACAATATCATCAAAGGCCTTGAAAAACACAGCGTCTCACGGCACTTCAAATTGATGCATAATAGGGACCCAACGGGGCTCAAAATAACACCCATAGAAACTATCAAACCAGATCTCTTGTCTTTATTAAAAAGAGGAGAGATGTATTGGATTTTTAACATGCAAACATCAGTCCCTCAAAGGCTCAACGAGGTACTGGAAAAGAATCTTTAAATCCACGTCTCCTTATACTTCTAAAGAATTCATTTCTTTTATTCCTGACAGCTAAGCTGATATATGGGCAGCGATAATTGCTGGGGATAATGGTATACAATTAACAGAGTGTTTCATAATTCATTTATTTATTCTTTACATATCATTACATGATTACTGCATGTCATTATGAATTCTAGATCTTCCTGTTTAGTCACAATTTTATATTTATCATAATCATCATACGCTTCTATGAATTTTTGATCTTTTGTATATTTATACCCATCATCGTATAATATTACACATTTTAGACTTTATTTGTACTTTTTTATTCATTTTACATTATAATTAGAGATGAGCGAACGCGTTCGTCCGAGCTTGATATTCGTGCGAATATTAGGGTGTTCGGGATGTTCGTTATTCGTAACGAACACCATGCGGTGTTCTGGTTACTTTCACTTCCTTCCCTGAGACGTTAGCGCGCTTTTCTGGCCAATTGAAAGACAGGGAAGGCATTACAACTTCCCCCTGCAACGTTTAAGCCCTATACCACCCCCCTGCTGTGAGTGGCTGGCGAGATCAGGTGTTCGCCTAATATAAAAGTCGGCCCCTCCCGCGGCTCGCCTCAGATGCGGTGTGAGTTAGATGAGGGACAGTGCTGTTTATACCGGAGCTGCTGTAGGGAAAGAATTGGTAGTTAGTGTAGGCTTCAAGACCCCCCAAAGGTCCTTATTAGGGCCACTGATAGCTGTGTGTTGGCTGCTGTTAGCAGTGGCATTTTTTTTTTCTCAAAATCGGCTCTGCAGAGCGTTGCACCTGGCATTAGGGACAGAAGTGCTGCATAGGCAGGGAGAGTGTTAGGAGTGAGTGTAGCCTTCAAGAACCTCAACGGTCCTTTCTAGGGCCATATTTATCCGTGTGTAGTACTGTCCAGGCTGCTGTTAGCTGTGTTGCATTTTTTTTTGGGCTTCTCAAAATCGCCTCTGCAGAGCATTCCACCCTCCATTGATACTGCAGGGAAAGAATTGTATAGGCAGGGCCACAACACAGTTATTATTCATAGAATATACGCAGTGCTGCCTTTTGGTGGAAAAACAAGTGAAAACAAATCTATTTGTCCAGCCTCTGTCCGTCCTTACGGGCGGTGGACACGTGTGAGCTGCGTGAAAAACATTGCTAAATCATACGCACCCAGCTACGCTTTACTGCTGGCTTCGCCATTTGCTTTCCTTAATTGGGAAAAAAAATACCTGCTCTGCCAGAGTTATAATAACTCTGCTACCCTCACGTTCTGTGACACATTAGCAGGGACACAGCACAGTTATTAAACTTCTCATGTTCATTGAATATACGCAGTGCTGCCTTTTGGTGGAAAAACAAGTGAAAACAAATCTATTTGTCCAGCCTCTGTCCGTCCTTACGGGCGGTGGACATGTGTGAGCTGCGTGAAAAACATTGCTAAATCATACGCACCCAGCTACGCTTTACTGCTGGCTTCGCCATTTGCTTTCCTTAATTGGGAAAAAAAATACCTGCTCTGCCAGAGTTATAATAACTCTGCTACCCTCACGTTCTGTGACACATTAGCAGGGACACAGCACAGTTATTAAACTTCTCATGTTCATTGAATATACGCAGTGCTGCCTTTTGGTGGAAAAACAAGTGAAAACAAATCTATTTGTCCAGCCTCTGTCCGTCCTTACGGGCGGTAGACACGTGTGAGCTGCGTGAAAAACATTGCTAAATCATACGCACCCAGCTACGCTTTACTGCTGGCTTCGCCATTTGCTTTCCTTAATTGGGAAAAAAAATACCTGCTCTGCCAGAGTTATAATAACTCTGCTACCCTCACGTTCTGTGACACATTAGCAGGGACACAGCACAGTTATTAAACTTCTCATGTTCATTGAATATACGCAGTGCTGCCTTTTGGTGGAAAAACAAGTGAAAACAAATCTATTTGTCCAGCCTCTGTCCGTCCTTACGGGCGGTGGACACGTGTGAGCTGCGTGAAAAACATTGCTAAATCATACGCACCCAGCTACGCTTTACTGCTGGCTTCGCCATTTGCTTTCCTTAATTGGGAAAAAAAATACCTGCTCTGCCAGAGTTATAATAACTCTGCTACCCTCACGTTCTGTGACACATTAGCAGGGACACAGCACAGTTATTAAACTTCTCATGTTCATTGAATATACGCAGTGCTGCCTTTTGGTGGAAAAACAAGTGAAAACAAATCTATTTGTCCAGCCTCTGTCCGTCCTTATGGGCGGTGGACACGTGTGAGCTGCGTGAAAAGCATTGCTAAATCATACGCACCCAGCTACGCTTTACTGCTGGCTTCGCCATTTGCTTTCCTTAATTGGGAAAAAAAATACCTGCTCTGCCAGAGTTATAATAACTCTGCTACCCTCACGTTCTGTGACACATTAGCAGGGACACAGCACAGTTATTAAACTTAGATTATTCATTCACTAGAGGCAGTGGGGCCTTTCGTTTTCCAAAAAGGGAAAAAATTATATTTGGCCTGCAGTCTTGCGCCAATTTTTTTCCTGCCTGTGAAATCAAATCACTGGTAATACAGCATGCTGAGGGGTAGGGGTAGGCCTAGAGGACGTGGACGCGGCCGAGGACGCGGAGGGCCAAGTCAGGGTGTGGGCACAGGCCGAGCTCCTGATCCCGGTGTGTCGCAGCCGACTGCTGCGCGATTAGGAGAGAGGCACGTTTCTGGCGTCCCCACATTCATCGCCCAATTAATGGGTCCACGCGGGAGACGGTTATTAGAAAATGAGCAGTGTGAGCAGGTCCTGTCCTGGATGGCAGAAAGTGCTTCGAGCAACCTATCGTCAACACGCAGTTCTGCGCCGTCCACTGCTACAAATCCGAATCCTCTGTCTGCTGCTCCTCCTTCCTCCCAGCCTCCTCACTCCACTACAATGACACCTGCTCAGGAGCGGGAACACTCCCAGGAACTGTTCTCGGGCCCCTGCTTAGATTGGGCAGCAGCGGTTCCTCTCCCACCAGAGGAGTTTATCGTCACTGATGCCCAACCATTCGAAAGTTCCCGGGGTCCGAGGGAAGAGGCTGGGGACTTCCGCCAACTGTCTCAACAACTTTCTGTGGGTGAGGAGGACGATGACGATCAGACACAGTTGTCTTGCAGTGAGGTAGTAGTAAGGGCAGTAAGTCCAAGGGAGCAGCGCACAGAGGATTCGGAGGAAGAGCAGCAGGACGATGAGGTGACTGACCCCACCTGGTGTGCAACGCTTACTCATGAGGACAGGTCTTCAGAGGGGGAGTCAAGGGCATCAGCAGGGCAGGTTGCAAGAGGCAGTGCGGTGGCCAGGGCCAGGGGTAGAGGCAGGGCCAGACCGAATAATCCACCAAGTGTTTCCCAAAGCGCCCCCTCGCGCCATGCCACCCTGCAGAGGCCGAGGTGCTCTAAGGTCTGGCAGTTTTTCACAGAGACGCCTGACGACCGACGAACAGTGGTGTGCAACCTTTGTTGCGCAAAGCTCAGCCGGGGAGCCAACACCAACAGCCTCACCACCACCACCATGCGCAGACATATGATGGCCAAGCACCCCACAAGGTGGGACGAAGGCCGTTCACCGCCTCCGGTTTGCACCCCTGCCTCTCCCCCTGTGCCCCAACCTGCCACTGAGATGCAACCCCCCTCTCAGGACACAGGCACTACCGCCTCATGGCCTGCACCCACACCCTCATCTCTGCTGTCCTCGGCCCCATCCAGCAGTGTAGTTCAGCGCACCGTTCAGCCGTCGCTTGCGCAAGTGTTCGAGCGCAAGCGCAAGTACGCCGCCACGCACCCGCACGCTCAAACGTTAACCGTCCGCATAGCAAAATTCATCAGGCTTGAGATGCTGCCGTATAGGGTTGTGGAAACTGAGTCCTTCAAAAGTATCATGGAGGCGGCGGCTGCCCCGCGCTACTCAGTTCCCAGTCGCCACTACTTTTCCCGATGTGCCGTCCCAGCCCTGCACGACCACGTCTCCCGCAACATTGTGCGCGCCCTCACCAACGCGGTTACTGCCACGGTCCACTTAACTACGGACACGTGGACAAGCACAGGCGGGCAGGGCCACTACATCTCCCTGACGGCACATTGGGTGAATTTAGTGGAGGCTGGGACAGAGTCAGAGCCTGGGACCGCTCACGTCCTACCCACCCCCAGAATTGCGGGCCCCAGCTCGGTGCTGGTATCTGCGGAGGTGTATGCTTCCTCCACTAAAGCACCCTCCTCCTCCTCCTCCTCCTCTGTCTCGCAATCAAGATGTGTTAGCAGCAGCATGTCGCCAGCAGTCGGTGTCGCGCGGTGTGGCAGCACAGCGGTGGGCAAGCGTCAGCAGGCCGTGCTGAAACTACTCAGCTTAGGCGATAAGAGGCACACGGCCCACGAACTGCTGCAGGGTCTGACAGAGCAGACCGACCGCTGGCTTGCGCCGCTGAGCCTCCAACCGGGCATGGTCGTGTGTGACAACGGGCGTAACCTGGTGGCGGCTCTGCAGCTTGGCAGCCCCACGCACGTGCCATGCCTGGCCCACGTCTTTAATTTGGTGGTTCAGCGCTTTCTGAAAAGCTACCCACGCTTGTCAGACCTGCTCGTAAAGGCGCGCCGGCTCTGCGCACATTTCCGCAAGTCCCACACGGACGCTGCCACCCTGCGCACCCTGCAACATCACTTTAAGCTGCCAGTGCACCGACTGCTGTGCGACGTGCCCACACGGTGGAACTCTACGCTCCACATGTTGGCCAGGCTCTATGAACAACGTAGAGCTATAGTCGAATACCAACTCCAACATGGGCGGCGCAGTGGGAGTCAGCCTCCTCAATTCCTTTCAGAAGAGTGGGCCTGGTTGGCAGACATCTGCCATGTCCTTGGTAATTTTGAGGAGTCTACCCAGGTGGTGAGCGGCGATGCTACAATCATTAGCGTCACCATTCCTCTGCTATGCATCTTGAGAAATTCCCTGCAAACCATAAAGGCAGCTGCTTTGCGCTCGGAAACGGGGGCGGGGGAAGACAGTATGCCGCTGGATAGTCAGGGCACCCTCCTGTCTATTTCTCAGCGCATACAGGAGGAGGAGGAGGAGGAGCATGAGGAGGATGAGGAGGAGGGGAAGAGACAGCTTGGGCCGCTGCTGACGGTACACCGGAGGAGGAGGAGGAGGAGGATCCTGAAAGTGATCTTCCTAGTGAGGACAGCCATGTGTTGCGTACTGGTACCCTGGCACACATGGCTGACTTCATGTTAGGATGCCTTTCTCGTGACCCTCGCGTTGCACGCATTCTGGCCACGACGGATTACTGGGTGTACACACTGCTCGATCCACGGTATAAGGAGAACCTGCCCACTCTGATTCCCGAAGAGGAAAGGGGTTCGAGAGTGTTGCTATACCACAGGACCCTTGCGGACAAGCTGATGGTAAAATTCCCAGCCGACAGCGCTAGTGGCAGAAGGCGCAGTACCGAGGGCAAGGTAGCAGGGGATGTGCGGAGATCGAGCAGCATGTACATCCCAGGCAGTGCAACAGTCTTTAAGGGCCTGGCCAGCTTTATGGCTCCCCAGCAAGACTGTGTCACCGCTCCCCAGTCACGGCTGAGTCGGCGGGAGCACTGTAAAAGGATGGTGAGGGAGTACGTAGCGGATCGCACGACCATCCTTGGTGACGCCTCTGCCCCCTACAACTACTGGGTGTCGAAGCTGGACACGTGGCCTGAACTAGCCCTGTATGCCCTTGAGGTGCTTGCTTGTCCTGCGGCTAGCGTCTTGTCGGAAAGGGTGTTTAGTGCGGCTGGGGGAATCATCACAGATAAGCGTAGCCGCTTGTCAACCGACAGTGCCGACAGGCTAACACTCATCAAGATGAACAAAGGCTGGATTTCCCCAGACTTCTGTTCTCCACCAGCGGACAGCAGCGATACGTAAGCAATACGTAGGCTGCACCCACGGATGGAAGCTACGTTCTCTCTCACCATCCAAAACGGGGACATTTCTGCTTCATCAATCTGTGTCTAATATTCCTCCTCCTCCTCCTCCTGCTCCTCCTCCTGAAACCTCACGTAATCACGCTGAACGGGCAATTTTTCTTAGGGCCACAAGGCTCACTCAAATAATTTTTCAGAACAATTTTTATAAGTTTCAATTCGCTTAAAAGCGTTGGAACTTTAACTTGAACCAATTTTTCGTTACACTGGGCTGCCTCCAGGCCTAGTTACCACTTAAGCCACATTAACCAAAGCGATTCACCTGCCATCTTGGTTGGGCATGGCCAATTTTTACTGAAGTACATTAGTACTGTTGGTACACCAATTTTTTGGGGCCCTCACCTACAGTGTAATCATAGTAATTTCTATGTTCTTCGCCTGCACTCATGGTACAGAAAGGTGTGTGGGGTTGGCCTACACTTTAGCTACATAAATGTCACTTGTGCCTTGGCTATACTAAGGCTACTGAAATGGAACTAAGACTGCGCTCCCGCTATACTGCTGCTTCGGAATTGTTACTGGGGCCTGTCTTGAGTGCTACTATTGCTTACATGGAACGAAGACTGCGCTCCCGCTATACTGCTGCTTCAGAATTGTTACTGGGGCCTGTCTTGAGTGCTACTATTGCTTACATGGAACGAAGACTGCGCTCCCGCTATACTGCTGCTTCAGAATTGTTACTGGGGCCTGTCTTGAGTGCTACTATTGCTTACATGGAACGAAGACTGCGCTCCCGCTATACTGCTGCTTCAGAATTGTTACTGGGGCCTGTCTTGAGTGCTACTATTGCTTACATGGAACGAAGACTGCGCTCCCGCTATACTGCTGCTTCAGAATTGTTACTGGGGCCTGTCTTGAGTGCTACTATTGCTTACATGGAACGAAGACTGCGCTCCCGCTATACTGCTGCTTCAGAATTGTTACTGGGGCCTGTCTTGAGTGCTACTATTGCTGACATGGAACGGACACGTGGAGAGGACACGTAGTGCCTCAAAAACATCCCCCTCCTCCTCCAACAGGGAAAACATTGTTGGCAAATGCCTTTGCATTGGTTCGTCTGGTGGCAGTCCAAGAATTTCACCTTTACCGACACTACAAGAGAGCCCCCCCACCATCCCCCCGCCACGGCCCACTTAATCCTGGCCACATTCCGAAAACCAACAAAATACAACCGTGCTACTAGGTCCGCAGTCACCACCACATTACCACCAACGCGGTTACTGTTAAGGTGCATATTACCAGTCTGACTGGGGCATGCAGACACCTTGACAGAATGAATAGTGTGTGGCACATAGGTTCCCCATTGCTATGCCCAGGTGTGCAGCTCCTGATGGCGGTGGCACAGGATTATATTTCTCATTGCTTCTGTACAGCATTGTGGGCTATCGCCCCGCCCCTATTAAAGAAGGTCGCTACCTAGCCGTGCCAACCCTGTGCAGTGTGTGCCTGCGGTCCCTCGTCGTGGCAGACGCACTTCTAAATAGACATGAGGGTGGTGTGGCATGAGGGCAGCTGAAGGCTGCGCAGGGACAGTTTGGTGTGCGCTGTGGGGGGGAGGGGGTGCGGTTGGGCAGCATGTAACCCAGGAGAAGTGTCAGTGGAGTGTCATGCAGGCAGTGATTGTGCTTTGTTGGAGGTAGTGTGGTGCTTAGCAAAGGTATGCCATGCTAATGAGGGCTTTTCAGAAGTAAAAGTTGTTGGGAGGGGGGGGGGGCCCACTCTTGCCGGTATTGTGGCTTAATAGTGGGACCTGTGAACTTGAGATGCAGCCCAACATGTAGCCCCTCGCCTGCCCTATCCGTCACTGTGTCGTTCCCATCACTTTCTTGAATTGCCCAGATTTTCACACATGAAAACCTTAGCGAGCATCGGCGAAATACAAAAATGTTCTGGTCGCCCATTGACTTCAATGGGGTTCGTTGTTCGAAACGAACCCTCGAGCATCACGGGAAGTTCGTTCCGAATAACGAACACCCGAACATTTTGGTGTTCGCTCATCTCTAATTATAATCACCGTATGGTATTAGGAATCTTAGACTTCACGGATGTTTTATGTGATGCTTAAATCATGTAATTTTAGAATGTTTATGTTTTACACACCATCCAAAAGCTCCCATCAATTACCACATCACTGGATGGTATTCTGAATTTAATATGAAGGCTGGGTTCACACAGGGCAGATTTGCCGCAGTTTTGCCGCGGATTGCCGTTGTACATCCGCTCTGTGGCAAAACCGCTGCGTTTGCAGTGCAATGCAGCACAAATGAGATTTGCCAAAAAGCTGTTCTCACGGGACGGATTTTTTCCGCACAGCCACAGTGCGGAAATGCAACTACGTTGCGGTTTTAAAAGATGCAGCATGTTCATTCTTTAGTCTTTTCCGCAGCGCTTTTTTGTCCATAGACCTCTATGGACGCAGCCAAAACCGCACCAAATACGCGACAAAAGTAAAAAAAGCGCTGCGGATTTTTCTGCACGAAAATGCACAGCAAAATCCTCAAGCCCAAATTAACCTTTGAAGCGGTTTTGCCGCAGAAGCAGTTCTTCTGCGTCAAAACCGCAACGGAAAAACCGCAGCAAAACCGCAACAAATCAGTCCTGTGTGAACCCAGTCGAACTGTTTTTATGATTCTCAGACCACACGCTCTTACTATATTTATATTTATGTTTTATACACCAATTATTATTATGCGCTTAGGGCCTTTTACTCCGGGAACCGTGTATTCCTCTTACTACTATTTTATATCATCTACACTTAGCTTAACTGATGAAAACGAAACCATGGTTTTTAGCCCCGCCCCTATAATAACGGGGCTTAACTGCTTATTCTCAGTACGACGCACCGCGCATGAGCAACGCGATTGCGTCACCAAGTTAGTCATGTGACCTCTAGTATGACGCGGTACGCACGAACATCGTGACCGCGTCATCAGGTCACGGGTCCTCCGATATGACGCGGCGCGCATGAACAGCGCAACCATGTCACTTAGTCACAAGACCCACAATATGACGCGTCACGCACGAACGCGACCGCGTCATCAGGTCATGGTACCTTTGTTATGACGCGGCGCGCCTTAACAGTGTGACCGCGTCATCTAGAAACCAAACGTCCACTACGATGCAGTACCTCACCATAGACACCACGTGGCACGCCCGAACAACGTCATCGGAGGGAAAAAATCATGTAACCTACCTAACCTATCACCATTAACCCCTCCCTTCAGAATGACACAGCTCCACCCACAAGATGGCGCTGCACATGAAACGAAACTTATACACATACATCTATAAATGTGAGTATGTTTTTCTAATCTGTTTATGCATTTGGCTTGAGAAAGGTGCCTGTTGCTCCGAAACGCGTTGCCTGTAATTCTATATCTATATATATAAAGTTAAAAGACTGACTGACTCACTGACTGACTCACTGACTGACTCACTGACTGACTCGCCAAAAGTTCTCCAACTTCCCGATATCGTAGAAACATGAATTTTGGCACAAGCATTGATTATCTCCAAAATAGGAAAAATAATTGGGTCCCAACTCGATTATACAATTCTAGCGCAAAAGAATTGGCGTCAAAATTTTACGTACATAATCTAAATCTGTCACTTCCCAATGCCTTAGAAACTTAAAATTTGGCACGAGCATTGGATATGTCATAAATAGGAAAAGTTAATGGGTCCCAACTCGATTATTCAACTCTATGCGCAAAAGAATTAGCGTCAAAATTTTACGTGCGGAATGTAATTTTTTCACTTTCCGGTGTCATAAAAACGGGAAATTTGGCACGAGCATTGATTATGTCATAAATAGGAAAAGTTCATAGGTCCCAACTCGATTATTCAATCAAGTATTACAGGAAAAGTTCCCATTTACTTCAGATTTGACTTGGCCTGCAAAACCTGGTCACTGCCCTGAGAAAGGAGTCATCTGCTTACTGCAGAAATCAGTTCAGAGAGTATTTGATCAGCAGTGGTCTCAGGTAGCAGACCACCACTGACCTAATATTGATGACCTATCCTAATGAAAGGCCATCAATAGTTTACAATTGGATAACCCTTTTAAGAAAACTTCAGAAAGTTGCACAACTTTCCTTTATACACATTATAAAAAATGGACAGCACCTTCATATACAGATAAAGTGATGCTACATTTACGCTCTTGTTACCCTGCAAAGGTCAGAAGCGAGCACTATAGGAACAGGTGGTAACCTCAACCTATATACTGCATTGTGCCCATTGTAAGACACCACTGGGGCTTCGGGAGCCAAATTTTGAAGTCATTTTAAATAAGTACTCCGGGCAATGCCAACAGATCGGATTGCCTGCAGTGCGAGAAAACACTCCTCCCCCACAATCTTATCACATCTTTACTGATCGGTCCGCTCTGACTCCTTATAGGACCTTATAGCAAGGTCATGTTTCCCTGTGCGGAAACCTTTTTTGGCACCCCCCCTCAGTGATAGCACCTGGGGCGTCCCGCACTTGCTGCACCCCCCTTCCTACAACACTGCATCCAGAGACCCTGGAAAGTACTATAAATCTGCTTTATTTTATAAATATCAGCCAGCAAGCAGCTAATCCCAGTCAGCAGCTTCTGCCAGTAGCAGCAGCCAGCGAGCAACTAACTCCGGTCAGCAGTATCAGCCAATCAGCGACTGACCATAAATCATCAATTACAGTTGGAAATCTCCTTTAATCCAAATGGTTCCTCGTGTCAAACAACATTTACTAGTTTTTTACTACCTGATGCCAGCTTGTCAGAATGAGCGTAACCAGCTGAAACTGGTCAAATGAATCCTTACACAAGCCTGTAAGCTCCTCCTCTTGGACTTGTACAGATATAGGCCCTAGACTCCTGTAAAGCTGTTTTCTTAAAGGGGTTTTCTTAGTTATTTTATATCACCGCATGTGAGAACAGAGCTGTCTGCTTCCTGCACACATCAGTGCAACGATCCGGCAATCTGCTGAATTACTGCCTGCAGCGCCTGTTGATCTGCTAACCTGTGGAAGGGCCGTCAATAGTTTTACAACTGCACAACCCCTATAAGTAGCATCAGAAACATCAGGTAGCCACTTACCTCCTACCCTTGCTGAATCTGTAGGGATGGGGCAGTTGTTGACAATCGCTGGCAGTCTATCACTAAGAGTATAATTATGTGTAAGGACAATTATAGGATCATCCTTGCCCTATTATACAGTTGCAAAAAAAAAGTAAGTGAACCCTTTGGAATTCTCTGCACTGGTTACTTATACAAGGCGGTCACAAATATAAACCGATAGAATGTAGCCAATAACATACAGCTGTATCGCTCTTGCCTTTTACTGAGGAAACATTCACAGTGCAAGCAGAAAAAGTAAGTGAACCCTTGAATTTAATCCGCATATGGCAGCAATCATCACCACAAAACACTTCCATTAGCTGCAAATTGTCATGTGTCAGGATTGTAGCTGCCAATTTCTCTCATCTCTCCCCTTCGGGGATTACTGATCACTTAATGGTGACATCACCACAGGTCCTGTGAGCACACGGCGGCTGTCTGCTTCTGCTATTTTAGGACTTATGACCAACTCCAATCCCTTTCACCTTATCATTGCACCACCAGATGCACTGGTGCTATAATTTCCTAATAATTAGTGTATGTATGGGTGTGTGTGTGAGTATATGTGTGTATATATGTGCGCATGTGTGTGCTAGTGTGTATGTGTGAGTGTATGTGTGTGTATGAGGAGTATATGTGATATGTCGTGTCAGACGGTGGGGGGGGGGAGATGTTCTTACTGACTACATATGGACTGAGTGTAAAATAGTAGAAATACCGTAGAACTGACTGCGTGATCCCAACGTAGGAAGAGTTCTAGAACAGCAACCATATACATACAGCTATAGTGCACTGTGCATACACACAGAGTCACATAGTCACAGACATACACTCACATGTACAGTCACAGACATACACTCACATGTATAGTTACGCACAGTCACACACATACAATCACATGTATGGTCACAGACATACACTCGCATGTACAGCTACACACAGTCACACACATACACTCACATGTAGAGTCACAGACATACACTCACATGTACAGTCCCACACATACACTCACATTTACAGTAACACACATAGTCCTACACATACACTGACATGTACAATCACCAACATAGTTACACACATACACTCATGTGTACAGTCACAGGCACATACTCCCATGTACAGTTACACACATTGTCACACACATACACTCACATGTACAGTCTGACACACAATCACACACATAACAAGCGGCATGGAGCTCCACCTACTGCTAGCAGTCAGTATGGAGCACTTTACACTGCCTGCGCCGCTGGCTGCCACCTCCTCAGAAGGGAGGGGAGGAGCCTCTGCAGGACCTTGATCACATGACTGTGATGTCATAGAAGGTCCTGGCTACACCCCGTGTGGACGGGTGAGGTAGGGAGGGGCAGCATATATCCCTATTCCCCACCCCCTCTACTCAAGCCAACCAAACAACCAATCACCGTGAATCAGCCAACCCAAATAACCAATCACCGTGAATCAGCCAACCCAAATAACCAATCACCGTGAATCAGGCAACCCAAATAACTCGGAGTGGAATTTAGTTATACGCGGACGGGCTGAAGAGTCACAGAGGCTGTCAGAGGAGGTGAACCCAGCTCTGTCCATCTATCAGCAGCCACAGCTTTTAGAGAACAGCAGCTCATCCAGACAGTGGTCACCTGGTGTAGAATTGTTTTTTGTCACCCTCCTCACGGATGGCACCTGGAGTGGCCCGCACCTGCCGCACCTCCCTTTCTATGCCACAGCCGTATGGTGCCTCCATATGGCACTGTATTGTTTCCTAGATGTAAAGTCAGAAAAATGCAAATGTGTTAAATGGGCTCTTCATTTTTATATAGGTGTTGTATAGCGGATCCATGATATGGTTGTGCATGTGAGGCCGTAGAGCTCATTATTGACTGTTTTTTAAGCTGCCCATACACTTTAGATATTGTAGCTAAGTTATAAAATAGGTGGCTTGGGTGGCTACCCAGGGCCCAAGCTTTTATGGTCGCCCAAACCCCCTCTCATCTTAAAAGAGAGTCCAGACACTACACACTAATGAATATTGCTTATTAGCCATGTCCTATTTCAGTCAAAGGTGTCTGGCAGTGATAGGCGGCGATGCACACAGGATGCCACAAACTCAGACACTAGTGAGGGATATCTACGATCTAAATAGTCATATAAGTATATTCAGATATATCTTTTATTTAGTTCTAAGAATAGCTCAGGAGAGATCGAGCAGGAAATCCTGTGAAACATCAAGTTCCTAAATTTTATCTTGGTAGAAGTTTGTTGCCTCTTAGTCAATGAGTGATAGTTATATGTGCAATGTTCCTCTCCAGAATAGCAACAATGGTTTCCACAATTTCTGTACTTTTGCACTAGTGTTCCGGTATGCTGTCATTTGTTCCCATATAATTGCAGCAATACAATGTTCTGCACACCATCATGAGAATTCTTGTGCACGTGAAAGACCAAAGTGAAAGACTAAAAACGTGGCCCAACTTGGTATCACGTTTTTCGTTTTTGGTAGTGCTAAATGCAAGCGCTAGCTGCACTACCTAAAAAAAATCGATACTCAGCTAGCTTGTGCCTTCCTGTTCCCTGCCGCTGTTTCCGGGAGCTCCGGTCAAGCTTCCGGGCACTTGTCATTGCCGACAGAGCATCTTTTGTTAGTGACGGGGTTTGAAGACCCCACCTCCAGCACGAGACTGCTTTGATTGGTTCTTCGAGTGCTGGCTGAGCCATTTAGAGCCAGCGCTTGATGAATCAATCACAGCCATTCAATGAATAGCTGTGATTGGTGCATCCAGCGCTGGCTCTGATTGGCTGAGCTCGCAGTGCTCAGGGAATCAGAGCAATCTCTTGCTGGAAGCGGGGTCTTCAAACTCCGTCACTACCGTGTTTCCCCGAAGATATGACAATTATATAAATTTTTGCCCCTTAAACTCACCTGGCCCACAGTGTCCCAATGCCTTGCGATGGTCTCCGACGGCGCTGTGGCAAGCTGCAGTGTCTTCTGCGCTCACATATCAGTTTCTTTCTGGTAAACGGGGCTTTGAGTACTCCGTCTCCAGCAAAGCGAGCGCTGTGATTGGATCGAGTGCCAGCTAATCACAGCTGGCGCTTGATGAGCCAATCACAGCCATTCAGTGATGTCATTCACTGAATGGCTATGAATGATCGAGCACTGGCTGTGATTGGCTGGCGCTCAATCCAATCACAGCGCTTGCTTTGCTGGAGGCGGGGTATTTAAAGCTCCATCACCAGAAATAAACTGATATGTCAACAAGGAGGACACTACATGCCGGCCTGTACAGAGCATTTCACCTATACCATTCTCTGTGTGCAGTGCATCAGGCAGAGTTCTCATCGCTAGACAGTACGGTAATTTTTCCTGGGGCACTGCAGAGCATTTCACATCTACCGTTTTGTGTGCAGTTCATTAAGTGCATTAGGCAGAGTTCTCATCGCTAAACAGTACGCTAATTTTTCATGGGCCCCGCTGAGCATTTCACATCTACCGTTCTGTGTGCACTGCATTAGGCAGAGTTCTCATCCCTAAACAGTACACTAATTTTTCCTGGGCCTGTACAGAGCATTTCACATCTACTGTTCTCTGTGTGCAGTGCATTAGGCAGAGTTCTCATCGCTAAACAGTACACTAATTTTTCCTGGGCCAGTACAAAGCATTTCACATCTACTGTTATCTGTAGATCCAGATACACTCATTGCCTCTCTAGATATAGAGTCCCTATATAGCTCTATCCCCCATCAAGGAGGCCTGCAGGCAACTGAGTATTTCTTAAACAAAGAGGTCCTCTCTATCATATACACAACCAGTGTGTCCTGGAATTTTTAGAGTTCGTACTGAGTCACAACTTTTTCCTGTTTGAAGCCAAGTACTTCCACCAGCTCAGGGGCACCGTGATGGGGACACCATGTGCCCCATCGTATGCCAACCTGTACCTGGGCTGGTGGGAGGAACGGACTATCTTCAACAGTGATAACACCATTGGGTCCAAAAATATCATACTTTGGATGCGCTACATAGACGATGTGCTATTATTCTGGAAAGGCCACATGGAGTCACTGGAAGTCTTCATTAACACTCTAAACCAAAACGATCTCAATCTCCGTATTACATCAGAGATTAACGCCACAACATTGCCATTCCTAGACTTACAAATACATAAAGATACAACTGGCCTTATTTCATCTTCCTTATAGCGCAAATCCACAGCGACTAATAGTTTGCTGACCTGGAATAGTTTCCATCCGGTACCTCTTAAAAGAGTTATTCCAAAAGGCCAGTTTCTTCGTATCCGGCGGAACTGTTCAGATGACCAGACTTTTGAGACAGAAAGCAAAAAACTGTACAGACGTTTCAAAAATAGATATTATCCAGAGGAAGTTATTAATCAAGCATATTCCTTCACATCTGTACAAAATAGAACTCACCTCCTACAGCCTCGTAATCGTTCGTTAGACCAAAAAGCCAGGATCATTGGAACATACGACACAAGTTCCATACAAGTGAGGAACATTCTAAATTATTATTGGGAAATCCTTAGACGCGATGGGGACCTCAAAGATCACCTTCCCACGAACCCTGCCATCACTTTCCGTCGTGGCCATAATTTACGGGATCACTTGGTGAAGAGTCATCTACTGCCAAGTGAGACCCAAACTACATGGCTTAATTCTAACAAACCCCAAGGTAGTTTTCCTTGTCAAGGCTGTTTAGGCTGTCCTTATATCCTGCGTGGCAACACTTTTAAAGCAGCCTCTACAAATAAGACATATTCTTGTAGAGATTTCATCAACTACAGGACACAAATTTTGGTTTATATGGTCACTTGCTCATGTCCTATGAACTATGTAGGAAAGACCATTCAACAATTCCGCCGAAGAATTTTGTCTCATCTGGGAAACATCAGACGCCATGAGTCCACTCCCTTGGCGGACCACGTATGGAGTTTTCACAGCGGTGACACACAATCGCTAAAATTTCAAGGGATTGAAGTTATCAGGACCCATGGACACCATAGCAATGTGGACAAAAGACTACTTTGTAAAGAAGCTTCCTGGATTTATCGACTTAACACCGTTAACCCAGATGGGTTACATGCAAACCTCCGCTTTAATTGCTTTTTATAAACCCCCCCTTTCCTTTATTCCTCGGCTTATACTCAGCCAGGAAAAATTACCATCAACTCTATAATGAGAATATCTGAGTATTTTTCTTTTTGTGATCTCTTGAATATTCCTGCTGCTCCCAGTTATGCCCTCAATTGGCCTCTTAATGCATGCATTAGAATTACTTACATACATATATGTGTATATGAATTAGGAATTATGCATTCCAACATCTAGGAACTATCTGTAACAACTAAATATGATGCAATCTTCTCTGCATAAATATCCTTACACAGATTTATGATCATGTAATTATTGCCTTGTAGTAGTATCTACTGATCTTGATGCATATTTTAGCATTACTTAGTATATAGTCATGAATATTTTATGCAGATACGTCATCATCCTGCACTAGTAAACTTAATATTCTGGAACTGTTACATGCCGATCATCAACCTTATTACTTTCCAACTTTATAAGTTGGCGGTGTGCTTCCTGATGATCATTTATGACCGATACTCACTTATGCACTGGGTTTACTCCGCTTCGTCAAGTGCACATTACGCTAACATATCCATTTTCATGAATGAAAGTGTCACATGATCGGACTCGGCCGTAATCACATGACCATCATCACTCTGTCATTCAGCATTGCGTCATACTCACGTGATGGGCGCGCCTACGTCACTAGGCGACGCGCGCATGCGCGATCGCTTCATAACGGCATCTATACCTTACTATGTTATTTTCCAGCTTAATGCGGCTCCGGTATGGCGATCGGACTCCATGACTGACTTCATCTGGTCAGGTAGTACTGAGGCAACTTAGCGATTACACCGATAGAGGTCCAGATGATTCTAATTTGTTCTATATTAGTGCTTCTCGCTTTACTCTTCCCATCCTAGCAGCTTATTGGCCATTTCCTGGATATCCACCTACTATGGGAGGTCCAGCAGGGTATATCTCCAGCACGATCTTGGGCTTGTAGTCATATGCCTGGACTCATCATCAGAGTCACAGGCTCTATTATTTTTTTGATTTCTTTATTTTATTTTGGTTTGGTATCACAGCTCTTTATAGCTATATTAGGGATAGCAATCTATCTGAGGCAGAACTTTTTCTGTTCATACTTGAACTGGTTGCGCTATTAAGCGGACTTTACCTTAGCTGATAGTTCTCTTTGATTATATTCAGGAACTACCCAGAGTTTATTAATCTGGAGTTTTGTTCCTGGTATCACTTTCCCTTATATAGGCGCAGTGCAATATTAAGAGGATATCATTATCCCTCGTGCATTGAACTAATAAAGTGCTCTACAACTTGTATGATACCTTACCAATAAGGTGACAGGGGCTTTTTATTTCTTTTGCCACAATCCGTTTAGGGCAATATGAAAGAAGCACTCATAAATACTGGCAACTTAGCTATTTAGGGCAATATTAAACATACACATGCTCCTTAGGAACTACTGGTAATCACAGTAGAGAAACGTGTTGAGCCGAAAATTGTGTTTTACCTAATGTCAGCCTATCTTTGATTTTCATCATCTATTGAGGAGCAGATACTTAGGTCCCTGTGTACATCACTACCTAATTTTAGGTCATCTAAGAGGTTATTGCAGACCCAGTTTAAATACTGTCTTGCCAGTCTATTTTTGACACCATTCACCTATTGAGGACCAGATTTTTAGGTCCCTGTGTATATTACCACCTAATTCTGGGTCATCAAGATGCTATTATAGACCCAGTTTAAATATTGTCTTGATTGGATCATAATCAGGGTTAGGTCATCTGTCCATTCAGTTTCTATTCATTGACGAACCCTGACTTACATGTTCTCTGTCCCTGAGTTTGTTTTTTGTTTGTGTGTTAAGCCCACATCTTAATATTATGGAGTCATAAATAAAAGTTATATTTTAATTTGTCTATATCTGTGAAGGGCCTTAATTTCTATTACTTAGACATATTTCTGCCTCTGTGATTTTCTTATATAATTATATACAATATATACCCAGGTTATACCAGCTGTACATATATAACTATATACAGGAGAGGTATAACTTATACTAGCTGTACATATATAATTATATACAGTATATACGCAGGTTATACCAGTTATACATATATAATTATATACAGGAGAGGTATAACTTATACCAGCTGTACATGTATAATTATATACAGGAGATACCCAGGTTATACCAGCTGTACATTCATAATTATATACAGTATATATCCAGGCTATACCAGCTGTACATATATTTATATACAGAAGAGGTAAAACCTATACCAGCTGCACATATATAATTATTTACAGGAGATACACAGGTTACACCACCATGGTACATATCACTATATATAGGATGTATATCCCCCTATATCCCTGTATATAGTGGTATGTCCCATGCTGGTGTAACCTGTGTATCTCCTGTATATAATTATATATATACAGCTGGTATAACTTATACCAGCTATACATATATAATTACAATTCCTTCTCTACTCACCTCTGCAGCAGTCTCTGGGCAGCCTGTAATGGAAAGTCTCCCGTCCTTTGATCACATGACCAGAGCTATGCTGTCGGTGCACAATGGTTTACCACTGTTCAGCTATCTGGCACAAATACACTGAATGAATTGTGTGGGGGCATATGGATTTCCCATTGCTATGTAACTCGCGGCACCTTGGGTCACATAAGGTGGAGGCTGGGACCGAGCCTAACCCTCGGCCTGCTCACGTGCTTCCCACACAGAGTATTGCGGGTACTACCTCGGTCATGCCACCTCCTCCTCCTGCTTGAGGTCTGGGGATCAGCGTTGGTCAGCATGTATTCTCTCTCGTGCTAGAAATTACCACAGTAATCCGAGATGCTGGATTGGAGCATTCACAAAAATGCCCACGTTTACGGCTCCTGACAATTTTGTGACAGAGGTGGCACGGGATTGGAATTATGATCATACGTCAATTTATCAACAATTCTCATCAGCATTGTGGGCTATCGCCCACACTTTCAGAGAGGGTCGCTGCCTGGCCCTGCCAACCCTCTGCAGTGTGTGCCTCCGGTTCCTTCTCATCGTAGACTCACTTATAAATCGACATGAGGGTGGTGTGGCTATCAAGCCTGCGTGTGGCATGAGGGCAGCTGAAGGCTGCGCATGGAAAATTTTGTGTGCGCTGTGGACTCTGTGGACACAGGCTCGTGCGGGGGATCTGGACAGCAATGCCAGCATGTAACCCAGGAGAAGAGTCAGCAGTTTCACCCGCAGGCGGTGATTGTCCTTGGTTGCAGCTAGTGTGGTGCTTAGCTAAGATATGCCAGCGCGTGTGCCTTGCTGCTTATGGTCTGTCCCAAGTATATTGTTAGAGGGGTTACAGCCAGGCTCTTGCCCCCAATTTGGCTTTATAGTGTGACCTGGGAGCCTCAGATGCAGCCATGCATGCTGCCCCTGCCCTTCCCTATCTGTTTCTGTGGTGTTTCCATGACTTTCTGATGTTTTCAGGTGTTTCATACAACCTCCCCCATGCGGAGCATCGGTCAGCTTGAAAAATGCTCGAGTACCCCATTGACTTCAATGGGTTTCGTTACTCGAAACGAGCTCTCGAGCATTACAAAAAGTTCGACTCGAGTACCGAGCAACTGAGCATTTTGGTGCTCGCTCATCTTTATTCAATATATCACATAAGAATGTCAAACGAGAAGTTCAGGATTGCCAACGATGATTCGCCTGTCTACATTGGCTGCCTGAAGATGAACGAGCTGGTGATGACATCACTAGCTTGTTCGGTCAGGCAAAAGAGAATTGTGAGGTTCTCGTTGGGTGTTAAAGGAGCATTAGGGCACTTTTAGATGGAACAATTATTGTTTAAAAAATCATTAAAAGAATGAAAGTGAAGGATAATCATTCAGTTTAAACGCAAATCAACAACTGAACGACGAAGGAGAATCATTCACTTCTCGCTCATCAATAATTTTATGCAGGCATAAAAATCATAGTTGGCTCGTTCTCTTGTCATTCCGTTTAAACAGCGCTCATTCGGTCTTTCACATGTGAAAGACAGAACGATCCTGAAAGATTCTCGTTGAACGAGTCACCGATCAACCTGTGTGTCTAAACAGTCTGCACGAGAGTAAATGTCAACTGCTCATGCAAACGAGACTCGGCTCTTTGAAAAGGAGTCTTAAAACTTACACACTAGATGTTTACAGATTGTGGACAATTTCTGGTCTCTGATATTGGGGTACAAAAGCATTAACATGCAATATTTTCAGTATTTATACTTTTGTGCGTTAAAGAGGTTTTCCCAGATAACAATATCGATTGCCTATTAGAGATGAGCGAGCATACTCGTCCGAGCTTGATGCTCGTTCGAGTATTAGGGTGCTCGAGATGCTCGTTACTCGAGACGAGCACCACGCGGTGCTCGTCTCGATTAAACGAGCACTGTCCATTGAATTCAATGGAGCCGGCAATACAGCCGGCTCCATTGAAAGCAATGGGCTGCCGGCTAGCGCGGGATGAATTTTCGGGAAGGGCTTAAAAATATAAGCCCTTACCTGAAAATCATCCTAAAATGTGTAAAAAGTAAAAAAAAAAAAAATACTCACCTTGTCCCGGCAGAACGATGTTAGCCCATTGAATTCAATGGAGCCGGCAATACAGCCGGCTCCATTAAAAGCAATGGGCTGCCGGTGATCGCACAATGAATTTTCGGGGAGGGCTTAAATATATAAGCCCTTCCCTGCAATTCATCCAGAAATGTGTAAAAATAAAAAAATATATATACTCACCTGGTCCCAGCAGACGGAGTTCAGCTGCGGCCAGCTGGCAGTTCTCCTGAACTGCTCTGAACAGCTGTGAGCAGTATTCAGCAGCTGGGGATTTAAAATCCCCGCCTGCTGAATGAGCTGCCTCTGATTGGTCACAGCCTGGCCAATCAGAGGCAGATCTCACTCACACCCATTCATGAATTCATGAATGGGTGAGTGAATGCTGCCTCTGATTGGCTCAGCGCAGCTCTCAGCTGAATGACAGCAGTTCAGCACCACACTGCAGGGGACAGCAGGAGAAGACGTGGCTGTGCACCGGCAGCTGAAGGGAGGTGAGTATCTTATTTTTTTTGTTTTTTAAATCACTTTTAATTCATTTCCAGGGAATGGCTTATATGTAAAGCCCTTCCCTGGAAAAGAATTCAGGTGTGCCAGCGGACCATTGTCTTCAATGGAGTCGCCGGCAGCAGCAGCGGCTCCATTGAAGAGAGTGCCTGCATTTTTATTCTTTTTTACACTAAAATCGTTCTTTTTCAGGTAAGGGCTTATATTTTTAAGCCCTTCCCGAAAATTCATCCAGCGCTCGCTGGCAGCCCATTGCTTTCAATGGAGCCGGTTGTATTGCCGGCTCCATTAAATTCAATGGGCTAACATCGTTCTTCTCTGCCACAGCTGTTACAGCTGTGGCAGAGAAGAACGATCGTTATGCTGACAGTGGGGGGGGGGGGGGTCTCACTCTTGCCACTATTGTGGCTTAATAGTGAGACCTCGGAGCCCGAAATGCAGCCCTGCATGTTGCTCCTCACCTGCCCTATCCATTTCTGTGTTTTTTACATGACTTTGGTGATTTGCTAAGATTTTCACAAATGAAAACCTTAGCGGAGCACCAGTCATATACAAAAATGCTCGAGTCACCCATTGACTTCAATGGGGTTCGTTACTCGAAACAAACTCTCGAGCATCACTGAAAGTTCGACTCGAGTAACGAGCACTCGAGCATTTTGGTGCTCGCTCATCTCTATTGCCTATCCTTGGGATAGCAGCAGTCCTAAACATCCTGAATCTGCAGCACAGCCCGTATTCGAGCAGTTGTTCCATTATCCCAGTAGGGCATGTCACTACCCGCCTGCCATCGCTAAGTCATTCTCAGTAAAGGCAGCATGCTGTGATTACACTGACAGCACCTGAAGCTTATAGCGCACTGGGATTTACAGAGGCCACAGGTGAACTATAACAAAGAGAGGCTACAGGGGGTCACTATAATTACCTAGGGCCACAGAGGGTTCACTATAACTAAGTGGTGCCAAAAAGAGTCACTATAATTAAGAGGGGTCACAGGGGGTCACTGCAATTAACAAAGGTCATAGGGTCACTATAACTAGGAGGGGCCACAGGGGGTCATTATAATTAACTGGGTACACATGGGTTATCACTATAACTGTGTGGTTCCAAAGGGGGTCACTATAACTAAGAGGGGCAACTAGGAATTATTTTATTTTGAGAGGCCACAGGGGTCACGAAGCCACAGAGGAACTATAAGTGGGGCACACGGGGTGATTTTATGGGATCAAGGTTGTTTCTAAGAGTTTGAGGGTTCCTATAAGACGGGCTCCTATAATTCCATTCCTCAAAAACATGTCCCTTATTAGTTAAAATATCTCTAATCACTTGTGAGGTAGAACTGTAGCTGGCATTGTTGTAAGTGAATTCTGCTGTTGCTAGATAGTCCACCCAATCATCTTGGAGGTGGGAGATTAAACATCGCAGGTATTGTTCTAGTGCCTAATTTGTCCTCCGACCGTTGGACTGGGGATGCCCAGAGCTGTGCATAAGCTGCTCCAGAATCTTGATGTGAATTGTACCCCCCCCCCCCTGTTTCTTATTCCATGTAGTCTGAAAACTTCTCTAATCCCCAGTTCTGCTGTATACTCTGCTGCTGGGATGCCTTTCGTGGGGATGAATTGGGCCATCTTAGTAAGCCAGTTTAGTAGTCATGTATTTTGATGTAGGGAGGTCCACAATAAAGTCCACAAATAAAGTCCATGTCTAGATGGGACTGGAAGTGGCTATAATTGTCCCAGTACCTAGGACTCTTACCGGTGAGCTATTCTGACAGCTTCCCTGCTGAACTTTGTTCCAGGTTCCTTGCTCCAGCTTCTGTTTCTGAGAAGGCTATGTAGCGGCCAAGAGTTAGTGGGCCCCTCCATAATGTTGTATGTTTGTCTTGTGCAATTGTCTTGTCAGTGTTTTACTTGTAGTGTAAGTTTGGTATGTGTATTGCATCTCTGCAGCACTGAATGGGTTATTGTCTGGGTTATGTCTGGAAATGTATCATATTGTGTGTCACATGACCTTGTAATATAAATTTTTGTTGGCAAGGTGCAGTGCAAAGAGTTCTTGGAATGTTTGCAAAGGGCCGGACATGCCAGTTTGAGTTGGTCTTGCAAGAGTCAGCAAGAGTCAGTGAGTGAACCCCACAGAGATTGATCGGTCAGTGTGTGGAAGATGGAGGAAGCTGAGCGATTCCCTTCTGCTTGGCCTGGACCTACCTTACCCAGGATATGCTGGTGCTACCGCTAAGCACTAAGTGACAGAGAAAGAAGGACTGCTGCTAGAGAGAGGAAAACAGCAGAAGCGAGAGTGTTGACCGGTAGAGTGTTGGAGGGAGAGAGAGAATCGCTGGGAGCGGGATCACACAGATAACTAGGCCTGTGGATTATCCAGATTACCCTGAGAAGTCCTCCCTGTCACACCAGCTTCTAAAAGTTTAATTTGTGCCAAACTACTGTTATACGTTGAAACTTGCTGAAGTTACAGTAAATGGACATTACCGAGCATTCACGGTTTGTCTAGAAAGTATCCCTGTGTGTGGACTAATTTATTTACTTCACTGAGATTCACCGCACAGGACAGAATGGTGGAATCACGAGTGACAATAAGATTGCAGGTAACCTCTGGCTACATTTTCCCTGTGACCTACCTCAGCTGTAACTTGGACAGGTCGCTAGCTAACCCCTGGGGAGCAGGTGGTAGTGCCACCATGACAAGGCCATCTCTTCGGCTGTGAGCCCGCTCCTCAGACGCTGCAGCTCCACCCTGTTTTCATTAATTAGGTTAGCTATTTAAATCTGTTCCCAGAACTCTTCCCTTGCATGATTATAGAGCCTTTAGCCTTTAGTCAAGCTGTCTGCTGCCTTGCTGGGACTGCTGCTTCCATGTATGACCTCCGGCTTCCCATTGACTATGTACCTGCCTGCTGCCTTGCAGTGACTGCTGCTTCTATGTATGACCTCCGGCTTCACACTGACTACGTTCCTGCCTGCTGCCTAGCTGTAACTGCCACTTCCATGTATGACCTCCGACTTCCCACTGACAACGTACCTGCCTGTAGTCCTGCTGTGACTGCTGCTTCTGTGTGTGACCTCCGACTTCCCTTTGATTATGTTCCCGACACTGCTTCTGTCGCATTGGGAACAACCTGAGGACTCGGACCAGGAGCCTTTTCCTTACAGCGAGTGGACAAGCTCGAGGTATTTAATTTCGTACACATGTATCACAAGAGTTGACATACTTCTTCACATCCTCCTTGAAATTAGGCCAGCAGAAGAAGCGAAGCAGGAGCTCCAAGGTCTTTGTGATCCCAGGGTGCCCAGCAAGTTTGGAGTCATGAATCTGTTTTAGGGTTTCAGGTTGACTTCAATTCACACCCAATCTGGAATGTACAGTCTGTTTTTTTGCATCTAGAACCCCTTTTTGTAAGAAAGGTGTGCTTCCTTGGATGGTTATTTGAGGAAAGGGTCACTTTCATATCCTTCTTTAACTCTTGTTCTTTAAGATTAAGAATCCCCCCCAAAAAATTTGGGACCAGGATAGTACTGTCAATCTCAGCCCCCTCCTCCGATCCTCGACAAGGCATTGGCCTAACTGTTCCTGGAACCTAGTCAGTAGGAGATAGCAAAGATGAAACTTGAAAAGAATAAGGCCCACCATGCTTGTCTCACTGATAATCTTTTGGCTTTACAAAGAAACTCTAAATTCCTGTGGTCTGTGAGGACAGTCACTGGATGATGAGCTTCCTCCAGATGGTGTCTCCCTTCAGAAAAAGCTACCTTGATGGCTAGAAGTTCCTTATTCCCAATGTTGTAGTTTCTTTCCGCATGCGATAAGATGTGTGATAGAAATGCACATGGAGGCAGCTGCATTTTGTCTCTGACTTGTGACAGAATAGTACCCACTGCCACATCAGAGGTGTCAACTTCAACAGCAATTTTGGATTTGGGTGGACCAGTACCAGTGCTGACGTAAAGAGGGTCTTTAATCTTTCAAAGGCATCCTGCACCCCTGGAGACCATAAAAATTCTTGTGTTTTCTTCATGGGAGCAGTGATAGGCAGGATGTTTTTTAAAAAGACCTTGATGAATTTCCTGTAAAAATTTGCAAACCCTACAAAGCGTTGGGCCTCTTTTAAGTTCTTGGGGATAAGCCACTCCACAACAACCTTAATCTTATTAGGGTCCATACTCAGACTGTTTGGAAAGTTGATATACATTTTTCACAGCCACAAACTGGCGAACTCAGAAGGAACTGCAGAACTGCGAAAACGACTTCATACTTGCTGACAGGCGAACTCACACAGAACCGCAGAACTGTGAATCCGACCTCATACTTCCAGACAGGCAAACTCAGACGGAACCGCAGACCTGCGAAACAGACTTTATACACGCTGACAGGCGAACTCAGACGGAAACGCAGAACTGAGAAATGGACTTGATACTCGCAGACATAACTGAGAATCCAACATAAATAGAACACTGACAAGCAAAAATAAGGATGTCATCAAGGTAGGCCACCACAAATTGATCCAGCAGATCTCGAAAAACGCTCCTGCCACCCTTCAATATTTATTTAACAAAGCCCAAATGGCATGACTAGCGATTCCTGATAGTAATTTTATTTAGTTTCCGCTAGTCAATGCATGGTTGAAGAGTAGCATATTTCTTTTCAGAGAAGAATATGCGTACTCCTGCCGGGGAGGAAGAGGTCCGGATGAAGCCCTTAAGATTTTCATCCACATATTCCAGAAGGACCTTTAACTCTGGTTCCAAAAGGTTGTAGATATGCTCAAACAGAGTAGAAGATCCAGGAAGCAGCTCAATAGGACAGTCATAAGCCTGATGAGGAGGCAGTTGATTGGCACTCTTTTTGCTGCAGACATTGTTGAAAAAAACTTCAGGCGTGCTCTAAAAACGCACCTCTTCTGGGAGGCATACCATATCTCATAAACCAAACCCCTCTTTTCTCCGCCTGATAACATGTTCTCTGTCCTACTGACTGCAATTCCTGCCAGCCGCAATCAACTGCCCCCTGCAGTCATACTGATTCAGCCACTATACAGCTTTAATCTGACCACTGTCTATGTGTATAGTATCCCGCACTCTCTAACTCTCCAAACCGTGCACATCTCCAGCCCTTTTACCTTCTGTATCACCTCATTAGTATGTTAGCTCGTTGAAGCAGGACCCTTGCAGCATCCCATAGGGAGACCCTAGACATCTGACATACGTGGGGAGCTGGGAGGGTTAAGTGATGGCTTGTCACAGCGGCACTTACCAAGCTCCTTTCCCGGAGGGATGACACACAGCCAAGGCCAAAGTACAACTGTAGGCTACCATTGACACCCTTAGGATAAGGAATGTCAATAAACAGGATGATGGGGGTAGTATTTGTCACGGGTGACTCCACCATTCCCACACACTGGTATGAGAATAATCACAGACACACAGTCATTGAGTACCTCGTGTCTCTAGGAATGGTTAGGGCCAGGTATAAACTTTACTTGAGTAAACTTGCAGAAACAATTATCAGAAGACAATTTGGGTGCAGTTTTTACAGTGCAGGCAAAGCAAGAGATCAGAGGTCAGGGAGAAAACAGAGGATGACACCGCTCCTGCATTCTACGTTATCTGTCAGGAACCACTCCTGGAAGGGGAACACTCTGGAGGAGGAAAGGGGGTAGGGTCACTTCACAGACACTCTGGCAGTAATTATTGATTTTCTGTATTTTCACTCAGCTCTGGAGACGCGTGTAACAACTAAGGAGCATACTTCTACGTGGTGAACCTGGCTCTGGACGACCATGTAGAAAAACGTGAAGAGATTACTTAGTACCTCTGCACTGGCCTTGTAAGGAAAAGTGATTACTCACAACTGCTCGCTCTCTTGTTGGGGCTCACTCCACTCACATCCAAAATACATTCATCAGGGGATATCTCTCCTCCACCTCCATCTTCACCACAAGGAAGCTGAAGGTGCTTCCATGTGGCTCTGTGCTAGACTCTCTCAATTCAAGAAGCTGGAACCTCTTTCCCATTCTCAATCACTCCTATTTATACCTTTACTCATACCACATGACATCACAGACTAATACATTTACATGCAGAATATGATTTTATTAAAGTTAACCCTTCAACCACTGCAGCTATGCAACACACACACTAGAGATATCAAGACAAGTTTGCACAGTGAATCAACATAGGACTGCCTGAGATGTAACTGCATGCAGATTGCTGCAGCACAACGACAACTCCTTCTACGTGCTTGGTTTTTTTGACGACGGGCATTTGTTGTTCATCATTTAATTCACACAAAGATAAATTAAAAATCCTCTCTTCTTTTCCTCCCTCCTCTACAACCTATGGTGCAACTTTTCTAGTCCTTGCAATTGGTTGAAAAAGTTTGGTGATCTTTATGTTCCTGGGCTCTGTTGTATAGCATATGTAGCTACTGAAAATAGATTTGTTTGTACTATTGGGGTGCTCACCAGGTCAGTGCCCAGGGAGATTGTAAAAAAAACTGGATGAAGTAAAATGATTCAAAATAATAAAATAATTAAAATAAGGTGTTGTATTAGTTGAAAATTGAATCTCATGAAATGCAAATATAGAATTTTCTAGAGAAGATGGGGCCTGTATAGGAGCTTTATCACTGCCAATAAAGGAGAGTGCCTGTCGCAAAAAGGACAACCCCACAACCGGAATGTAAATTGGAGGAAAGAGAAGATATAGCGAGACTGAAAAGGCACATAACTTAAATAAAAGTCAGAAGTGTGAGGGCAACAATAAATTGATCCAGAGGTAGGAATACTTTGTTAATATGAACCAGAATAAATACCCTAAACAAGTGACTGATAGGCTGGCTGGGGAGATTGATACTCCATCCAGCCAATCAGCACAAAAACAAAAAAGAGATCCTGCTCCCTTGGCGTTTAATGCTGAATGACACTGTGCATGTGGCGGTGGACACCGTGATGTCAAACTGGAACTACACATGTGCCCAGAGCTCATTGATGCCGCTGGCTCCGTAACAGTAAGCAGATATTTAATGTGGATTCTTGAGTTGTATTACAAGCTGCACATTGATCACATGAAAAACAAGGACCTTGGATCACACTGCAAAAATAATGTAGGTTTAAAGGAGATAATACTGGGGGCGTGGCCTGGCCGTGGCGGGGAGCAGCAGCAAGCTCTGACGGCTCCTGACACCGGAGGCACCAGCAGCCCATAATGTGGCCACACCCTCAGCTGGGCTCAACCTCTAGGCACACCCTCGAGACCTACCCCTCCCGCCTTGCTGTTTCTAACGTCACACATTGTCTGCAAGCATGACTAAATTGAATTTCTGCTCTCTAAATGTTAGAGGCCTCAATGTGGCGCAAAAAAGAAGCCAAATTTTTTATCAAATGCACAAACTAAAATCACATGTTTTGTTCCTACAGGAAATGTACTTCCGTACAGGGCATGTCCCGACTATGAGAGACAGACGCTTTGTAACATGGTACCACAGCACAAACCCCACTACCAAATCGAGAGGACTCTCAATTGCAATACACAGAATGGTACCACACAAGATCCTGGACACAGATCTAGACCCAGAGGGACGGTTCGCCTTTCTGAAGGTCCGTATGTGGGGTAAGCTCTCACCTTCCCAATCGGAATCCTGGCCAAGTGGGCAGAGTCATATTGAACAAACTAGCAGACTTTGCAGAAGGGCTAGTAGTACTAGGGGGTGACTTTAATTTTCCTCTAGACCCTGTACGGGATACCTCTTCGGGACGTGCCTCAGTTTCAGTATCTCAACTCCACAGGTTCTATGGGACCCTTAGACAACTCCAGCTAGTAGATGTTTGGCGGGTAACACACCCCACAAAACGAGACTACTCCTACTTCTCTCCAGCTCATCAATCCCAAAGTCGCATTGACCTCATAATCATAAGTCACCATGCCTTAGCTTGGAACCCGAAGGCCTCTATTGGGTCAGCACTCTGGTCAGACCATGCACCGGTTCTCCTCTCTTTATCGGTCCCAGGTATCTTGGAAAGACCATTGTCATGGAGAATGAATAACAATCTCCTGAAAGACACACTGTGCTGCGTCAACATACGTAGTACTATTGAGAACCTCTTCGCTGACCACTCTGCTGACACAACCTCTAAACCAGTTCAATGGGAGACACTTAAATGTGTCCTAAGGGGAGTCATCATTAAACATGGGGCACGTCTGAAGCAGGAAAAACCTGCCAAAATAATCTCCCTACTAGACAAAATAGCGAACCTAGAAAGAATGTTTCGCCAAAATAGAAACCCATTCACCCAGAACGAACTACTAAATACTGGAGAGGAACTGAAGCTCCTCCTAGATCAAAAATGCATGCGATTCAGAGATAGAATGAAACACTACTCCTACGAGCAGGAAGTCACTGTGGCAATTAAGTTCTTCAGAACTATCTATAATTATCACCGAAAAGAACCTTATTAGATACTTAAAATATAACCTTTATTTGGTATTTCTTAAAAAGACGGGTATGTACATACAACAAACGAAAATTTTAATACTTAAAAATAATTCCTCCTCAAACAAAAAGAGGACAAAGTGTTTATGTGGGGTCAATGGTATCCTCTCTTCAAACAGTTTTTTTACAGGGCCACAGACTCACTTTATTGTATAGTGTTTTGTATGGCGATGATTAAATGCCCTTCTCTTATACAATGTCGTTGCCTTGATTTTCACTCTGTATCAGTCAAATATCATTAAGACCTCATAAACACTCAGAAGCGGTCACTCTGATATTTTCCCTTGCCGCTTTGATTGATAAACCCACATTATTAGGTGATGTTTATCTATAAACAGCACCTTCTATCAAATGTTGTTGATGGAACTGTCTATATAACACTCTATGAATGTCCAAAATTGACGGACGCATCAGATTTTAATCATATCTGATCCTCATAGGGTTAAGGTTACTATTCCTCATACTCCATTTAGTTTAACATTCATTCCATCTCAGTTATTCCATCGACGCGTTTCCGTGACACCGATCAATGTGCCATTTCATCAGGATGGATGTTTATTACTCCTCTGGTTTGTATTCAGAGAGTTGATTAGTGTGGTGCTTCAATCCACATTAAGTGGAATTTATGCGCCACATTAACAGCCTTTTAATAGTATGGGCTATAACACATTCCCTCACTTTTGGTACGTAATGTCTATATTGATATCAATAGACACCAAGTATGTGCTTCAATTCACCTTAATAAGACCCATTCCCTCACTCTTGGTAGTAATGTCTATATTAATATAAATAGACACCAAGTATGTGCTTCAATCCACCATAGTAAGACTTATCAGGCAATTCATTAAAACTGACTGCCAAAATGTAGCTAGGCTTCTGTCTAAACTGAGCCTGACTATTGTTTGACACATGTCACCATTCCGCTCTTGTTACTTTGAGCTAGACAGATAAACGTGTGAGACGTCTCTACTGATAAGGATAGACATCAAACATGTGCACCTCAGTGTAGCCTGTCAGGCAATCAGTTGTAGTTAACTACCAGCATGTAGTTAAACTACATAGCCTGACTCTTCTAGCACATATTAACCAGTAGCTTTTGATTAGAGTCAGAGGTTAATGAGTGACTGCATAAAGCCCCCGTTTTAGAGGGGGGGGGGGGGGAACAGATGTGAACAGCGGCTTTTTTTTGGCCGTTTTAGTGAATCAGCAGCCAGCCTGGCCGCAACCATATAGACAGAGCTGGTCAGTGGGTCTGCCGCTCGTTCTTATGTACTGATAGCTCCTCTCCTTCTCTCACCGGTGATGGTCCCATCTGTCCCATCGCTCCAATCAGCTAGTCGTCTCGCCTCCCACCACCGGCGTGATCACACGGTTTCGTGACGTCATCACGTCGTGACGTCACCACGTAGTCGTGCGGCGCTGTCACATGACTTCTTACCGATCATGTGACGCTTTCTCGTCATTCTCTCTTTGTTCCGTTGATTGCTATAGCAACCAGGATGCTTTTGAGCCTGTGTTTATGCTCTGCTGGTAACCACCAGATCTCGCTCAATATGGATTATCAATGCGGTACAAATATCGGCTCTCTGAGCCTTCTAAATCCTATCTCCGCACATAGCGGATCGGTGTGGATATTAACAGCATCCTCTAGCCTAAGGTATCAGGGGGGACGGTTTATATGGAAATTTTTAGATATTTCCCCTGAGTGATGATAAGGACTGCAAAGTCAGGTAAGTAACCAGACATTAATTCAGGTCAACCCATCCACATATATTTGAGTACACATCAATAATATACTGCTTGAAATTTTTTCGCTCGTGTACTAGACCCATATGGAAAGACCAGGGTAGCATCATAGATGGTGTCAGATGCACATCAAGATCCAACCTATGTTGATATGGTACAATAATAAAAACTATTTGTGGTATCCTATTCTTATATGTGTCGCAACTTACATTTATAGGTGATGCAAATGTTTGATTATACATTGTTGTCAAGTCCCAGGGCACATTATTAAATTCAGCCCAAGTTTATATTTTAAGGATTATGGAGGCAACGTAGCTGCTATCTCATGACATCTAGTCAGTTCTTTCATAGTTTAAACTTTTATTCAAGTAACATCAGACAATTTGATGGTTAGATAAAAGATGCAAACGATAGACACTCATTTAATCCTTTCGGTACACACGTATCCAATCTGTAGATCCAACTACATTCCTTCTGTAGGAATTTTTTTATCCGTGTCGCCTCGTCTACCGTTGTTTTTAATCAGCTCTATTCCCCTGAAGGTTACCAACTCGGGGTTACCACCATGCTTCTCCTTCATATGTAGTGCCAGGCTGGTGTGCTCGTTGCGATTGATATTTCCTATGTGCGCGAGTATTCTGCGCCTCAGCTGTTGCCTCGTCTTTCCAATATAGTCCTAAGGACATGTTGCCATATATACCACTCCACACGTTTTGCAATTTATGAAGTCTCATATATCGTACTCTTTCCCCGTTACAGAGCTCGTGAATGTTCTGCAACGGCGCATGTATTTACATGCCTTGCAGCTAGAACAAGGGTAGGAGCCTTTAGTGGGTTCTCTTTGGAGCCAGGTGCCAACTGCTGATATTTGTGGCATATGGCTATGTACCAATCGGTCTTTTAGGTTCCTCCCACGTCTGTACGTTATCATCGGTCTCTCAGATAGGTGGTCCTTAATATCCGGGTCTTTCATCAGGATACTCCAATACTTAGTTAAGATTGATCTTACATCATGGGATCGATCATCATAAGAACCTATTACTCTGATCATTTTTTCGCCTGCTGGTTTAGGCTTGACCTCTAGGAGGTTCTCTCTCTTACATTGTGTCGCATAGCTGAGTGCTTCTGTTACAACACATTCCGGGTAGCCTCTCTCATGAAATCTGTCACACATTTCCTGTGATTTTAGACCGAATTCTTCTTCACTGGAACAATTTCTTCTGGCTCTTATGAATTGACTTTTCGGGATTCCCTTTTTTAACGATAACGGGTGATCGCTGGTCCAATGTAGCAAGGTATTAGTACCTGTTTTCTTCCTGAAAATTGTGGTCTCCAAATGATTGTCTTTAGTCCTTGAGATCTGGAGATCGAGAAACGTGATCTTGTCCGGATCAATCTCCGTCGTCAACAATAAGTTGAGTTTATTATTATTCAGATGTTTCAGGAGAAGCATGGTGGTAACCCCGAATTGGTCACCTTCAGGGGAATAGAGCTGATTAAAAACAACGGTAGACGAGGCGACACGGATAAAAAACTCCTACAGAAGGAATGTAGTTGGATCTACAGATTGGATACGTGTGTACCGAAAGGATTAAATGAGTGTCTATCGTTTGCATCTTTTATCTAACCATCAAATTGTCTGATGTTACTTGAATAAAAGTTTAAACTATGAAAGAACTGACTAGATGTCATGAGATAGCAGCTACGTTGCCTCCATAATCCTTAAAATATAAACTTGGGCTGAATTTAATAATGTGCCCTGGGACTTGACAACAATGTATAATCAAACATTTGCATCACCTATAAATGTAAGTTGCGACACATATAAGAATAGGATACCACAAATAGTTTTTATTATTGTACCATATCAACATAGGTTGGATCTTGATGTGCATCTGACACCATCTATGATGCTACCCTGGTCTTTCCATATGGGTCTAGTACACGAGCGAAAAAATTTCAAGCAGTATATTATTGATGTGTACTCAAATATATGTGGATGGATTGACCTGAATTAATGTCTGGTTACTTACCTGACTTTGCAGTCCTTATCATCACTCAGGGGAAATATCTAAAAATTTCCATATAAACCGTCCCCCCTGATACCCTAGGCTAGAGGATGCTGTTAATATCCACACCGATCCGCTATGTGCGGAGATAGGATTTAGAAGGCTCAGAGAGCCGATATTTGTACCGCATTGATAATCCATATTGAGCGAGATCTGGTGGTTACCAGCAGAGCATAAACACAGGCTCAAAAGCATCCTGGTTGCTATAGCAATCAACGGAACAAAGAGAGAATGACGAGGAAGCGTCACATGATCGGTAAGAAGTCATGTGACAGCGCCGCACGACTACGTGGTGACGTCACGACGTGATGACGTCACGAAACCGCGTGATCACGCCGGGGGTGGGAGGCGAGACGACTAGCTGATTGGAGCGATGGGACCATCCCCTGTGAGAGAAGGGGAGGAGCTATCAGTACATAAGAACGAGCGGCAGACCCACTGACCAGCTCTGTCTATATGGTTGCGGCCAGGCTGGCTGCTGATTCACTAAAACGGCCAAAAAAAGCTGCTGTTCACATCTGTTTCCCCCCCTCTAAAACGGGGGCTTTATGCAGTCACTCGTTAACCTCTGGCTCTAATCAAAAGCTACTGGTTAATATGTGCTAGAAGAGTCAGGCTATGTAGTTTAACTACATGCTGGTAGTTAACTACAACTGATTGCCTGACAGGCTACACTGAGGTGCACATGTTTGATGTCTATCCTTATCAGTAGAGACGTCTCACACGTTTATCTGTCTAGCTCAAAGTAACAAGAGCGGAATGGTGACATGTGTCAAACAATAGTCAGGCTCAGTTTAGACAGAAGCCTAGCTACATTTTGGCAGTCAGCTTTAATGAATTGCCTGATAAGTCTTACTGTGGTGGATTGAAGCACATACTTGGTGTCTATTTATATTAATATAGACATTACTACCAAGAGTGAGGGAATGTGTCTTATTAAGGTGAATTGAAGCACATACTTGGTGTCTATTGATATCAATATAGACATTACGTACCGAAAGTGAGGGAATGTGTTATAGCCCATACTATTAAAAGGCTGTTAATGTGGCGCATAAATTCCACTTAATGTGGATTGAAGCACCACACTAATCAACTCTCTGAATACAAACCAGAGGAGTAATAAACATCCATCCTGATGAAATGGCACATTGATCGGTGTCACGGAAACGCGTCGATGGAATAACTGAGATGGAATGAATGTTAAACTAAATGGAGTATGAGGAATAGTAACCTTAACCCTATGAGGATCAGATATGATTAAAATCTGATGCGTCCGTCAATTTTGGACATTCATAGAGTGTTATATAGACAGTTCCATCAACAACATTTGATAGAAGGTGCTGTTTATAGATAAACATCACCTAATAATGTGGGTTTATCAATCAAAGCGGCAAGGGAAAATATCAGAGTGACCGCTTCTGAGTGTTTATGAGGTCTTAATGATATTTGACTGATACAGAGTGAAAATCAAGGCAACGACATTGTATAAGAGAAGGGCATTTAATCATCGCCATACAAAACACTATACAATAAAGTGAGTCTGTGGCCCTGTTAAAACACTGTTTGAAGAGAGGATACCATTGACCCCACATAAACACTTTGTCCTCTTTTTGTTTGAGGAGGAATTATTTTTAAGTATTAAAATTTTCATTTGTTGTATGTACATACCCGTCTTTTTAAGAAATACCAAATAAAGGTTATATTTTAAGTATCTAATAAGGTTCTTTTCGGTGATAACTACTCCTACGAGCACGCTAATAAATGCGGACGCTCACTGGCACGCTTCCTCCGGAATAGAACAGATACCACGTATGTTCCCTACATAGTGGACGGCACAAGCCAAAAGAAACACGACCCTAAGGGAATCACTGAAGCTTTTAGGGCCTACTACTAGGACCTTTATAACATACAGGGTCGGTTGGCTGAGATGACTTCTGCTGGTCGGAAAGCCAAAATGGATACTTACATACAGGAAACGGCCCTCACAGGGATCTCAAGAGAGATCAGGGCGGCCTTAGATTCCGAATTTACAGCGGAAGAAATTAACAAAGCTATTAACGCCTCACCGAGCGGAAGGGCCCCTGGTCCAGACGGGTTCACCCCCCGATTCTTCAAACAAGTCCGGGAAGTTCTTACCCCAATCTTATTAGAGACATTCAACCATATCTCTCCCTTGGCTCCTTTTCCCCCTCAGTCACTCATGGCACACATCACAGTGCTTCCCAAACCAGGTAAAGACGCTGGTGCGTGCACCAGTTACCGCCCAATCTCACTTCTCAACCTCGATGTTAAGTTATTCTGCAAAGTACAGGCGGGCAGACTAGCTCCCATTCTCCCATCTCAAATTCATAATGATCAAGTGGGATTCATAAAAGGGCGGGAGGCTAGGGATAATACCAACAAGACCGTCCTCCTAGTGAGTCAAGCCCATCGCCTGCCGCAGCCATTTTGCCTCCTCTCAATAGACGCTGAGAAGGCTTTCGATTGCGTTAGTTGGGAATTCCTGAGTGCCTCATTGACACAACTAGGTCTGGGACTGAGATTCCTGAATTGGACTCTGGCACTCTATGGGAACCCTTCAGCGCAGATTCGAGTAAATAGCCTACTGTCCGACTCGGTACATATTAGGAATGGGACGAGACAGGGATGCCCCCTGTCCCCCCTTCTGTACGCCATTGTTATGGAGCACCTGGCTGTGGCACTGCGGAATAATCCAAATGTATGCGGGTTGCAGGTTGGGAGTCAGACTTGCAAAACGGCCCTCTATGCAGATGACCTTCTCCTATTTGTATCTCACCCACATACCACATTTCCAGCAATCCAACAGGAATTTGCTCGCTTTGGCCACCTGAGTAATTTTAAGGTCAACTTGCATAAGTCCGAAGCTATGAATATCTCACTTCCTTCTAGTGAAGTGTCCCACCTCGCCAATCAGTTCAACTTTAAATGGCGTTCAACCTCCATCCAGTACTTGGGGGTACATTTGGCGTCGGACGTTTCGTCATTATACCATCTTAACTATATCCCTCTACTGGAAAAGGTGACAAAGGAACTAAAGGGGTACGCCACCAAACAGTTGAGTTGGTTTGGGCGGATAAATGTACTGAGGATGGATGTGACCCGAAAGTTCCTCTACCTTTTCCAGACCTTGCCAATTAAGCTACTGTCTCAGTATTTCAAACAGATTCACCAGGTTTTTTGCAGGTTCGTGTGGGGAGCAAGATGTACCTGTATTAGCTACAGAAACATGTCGCGCCCTAAATCTAGGGGTGGAGTGGATCTTTCAGACCTCAAAACATACCACTCAGCGGCGGTCCTCACCAGGCTGTTAGACTGGCATCACCATGCTACCCGAAACAGTGGGTGGAACTGGAAACAACACTGATTTGGCCCCACTTGCAGCTACTACCCTGGATCAAGAAGGAAGATAGACGCACGACTCTACCTCACACCCCAATGACACTGAATTGTTTAGAGACATGGGACAGACTGACGACCAGAGGGGACATGATGCTTTGTAGAGGGGCTCTAACGCTGATATTTCACAACCGAGCATTCCCGCCAGGGTGGGAGAGACAGAACTTCCTGGGGTGGCAGGAGAAAGAAGATACAAGGTGCTGTCAGATTGTGGGCGCCGGAGGCCTCCCGTCCTTCAATGAGCTCCAGGCGTCCCGACCTGGACAAAAATTGCTATGGATGGACCTACAGTTATTCTCGTTTTGGAGGTCCCAACTGGAGTCGTGCACCTTTGGGAGCCCCCCCCGAACCCATTGAGGAACTGTTCCTGAGAACCGTCCCTCCGGATCGGGTCCTTTACCGGATCTATGGAATTATCCTAGAGAGCCTCGCACCAGGTCTCCTGGGCTACACTGGGAACTGGGGGAGGGAGCTGTCAGTAGAATTGCGGGACTCTGATTGGGAAAGAGCCTTTACGTTCATACACAAGCTACCCCTAGCCTGCGTTGCGCAGGAGAAAAATTTCAAGCTCCTCTCCAGGTGGTACAGATGCCCTGATCTAATTCACTGCATTTTCCCCTCAACCCCAGGGGAATGCTGCAGGTGCGGGACCGAGCGTGGTACCATGTTACACATCTGGTGGAGCTGCCCACTTATTAAACCTTTCTGGAGTAAGTTGTCTGAGCTCTACGAAGATGCGTTGCACTGCACGGTGGAGGTTACCCCACAGTTGGCACTGCTATCGATTATTCCTGGTCCATTCGCCACTATCAAAAAAGCGCTGTTGCAGCACTTCCTTACTGCAGCCAAAGCGGTTACCCCGCACCACTGGCGCAGCAATCTAGCCCTTTCCACACAGGAATTTGTTCAGGAACTGAATCAGTTAATGTATATGGAGGAGTTGGGCGATAAAGGATCTGATGGACCTAGGCCAGGCGGGCAAGCTTGGGCAGTATGGAACTCATACCGCGACTCACCGCAATGGTGAGGAGGCGGGTGTCAGAATGCAGTGGGAAGCATTCTCTTTTTCATCAATCACCCCTAACGCTCTTTTTACCCTATACCCCTCTTTGTTTACCCAATGTTGGCTTATATCTTTGTTGAGGAAGGCTCAACCAGTTGAGAGCTATGTCACTTAAGCAGGCATAGGAAAACATCAGATGCGAGGATCTAATGCCATGCTTTAATTGTCATGTGTTAGTATCTTATCTCTATTATTCGCAGATGGACGCCCTTAGGGGGCCCCAAGAGAGAATCCCAGATGATGATATGGTTCATTGAACTATTGTTGCACTTGTCTCTTATACTTAATCCATTTGCCTTGGCCCTGTATGGCCTGATACAAACAGATGCCTTCATTTTCTTTATTCATGTTTATCTTTTATACGCGTTTAACATGTAAAATCCCAATAAAAACATATTAAACATAAAGGGGATAATACTTTCAAAAGGCACAAAATGGGCACAATTGCCACGGGGCGTCAGAAAGGGGCTTATTATTTTTGGAGTTAAAAGGAGTATTATTACTGTGTGTTATTACAAATAAATATATTTGCTAAAAGGTATGTCTTTAGGTAGCCAAATTAAATGTTTAGATTCAAGCTCGAAGCGGCCTAAGGATCACATACGCACTGGATGTGAATTGAAGTCATCTGTTTATGCAATAATGCCCTGCTTGGCCAGCGATGGAGATAATCTCAGCCTCAGGGAAAGACAAATACTTTTGTAAGAAATAAGGTTTTTTTACCTTTTGTTTATAGAGTACTCTGTCTGTTCTTCCCGGAGAAGAGAAAATCTGTTGTGGTGGCTCTGGAATTGCTGCCTTGCTGAGAAGTCTGGTGCTGATTTTGTAGAGGTTTCTACATCTTCTGGCTCAGTGGGTGAGGTATTAGGTGTGACGTGCTTAGTCGCACCTGTGGGTTATTACTAGAGCTATTTTACCTGGTCTGATACTGAGCTCAACAGTGGTTGATTTTCAGTCTCTGTCTGGCTGAGCTAGCATTCAGAGCTCTGGTTCTGAATCTGGATCTGGATCGTTCAGTTGCCTGCGGCATCTCAAGCTAATTTCTGTGCTTGCTTTTATTTCTAGTTTTCGTTTTCTTGTGTTATTTCCCTTTCCCAGGTAGGGTCATTTAGGGGCCAAGGCATGCGGTCAGGGCTGGCGTTATTGGGAAAATCGCCCTGTGTTCAGGCAGGGATGCTTCCCTGTGTTAGGTTATATAGGAAGAGTGTTTCCCATATTTTGGTTTTAGCCCTGTTCTGTTACTCATTCATTTGCATTTGTGGAAGATCTGCGGGTGCATTCTTTGCTGTGATCTGGAATGAGATCAACGGTCATGCCCCATGTTGGGTGCCAACTGTTAGTGCAAATAAATATATTTGCTAAAAGGTATGTCTTTGGGTATCCAAATTAAATGTTTATATTCAAGCTCTGAGTTGCATATGGATCACACACGCATTGGATGTGATTAGAAGTCATCTGTTTATCCCAGCAGTAAGTAGAAGTGTATATATACAAAAGACATTTGAAACAAGGCATAGAACATACCTCACTTGTAATAATTATGCTTAAACAATTTTTATTGAAAAAAAATTGTTTTAACAAAACCAGAAATAGACAATTTTCCTGACAAACGATATTTCCAATATCTAACATTTAACATATCCCCTATTACGTCAGAACCCAGTGTATTGATTAGATACCAGAGCTGATAAATTCCTCTTTAGACTGCTAAATCTCAATCCATTTTAACCTCCATTGAATGAACAGAGAATTGTACTTCCCTAAACTCAACTCTGAGCTTTCCTATATCCTAGCTCCTAGTATGACTACCCAAATAAAAATACCCTAATGGAGAGAGGTAGGGGAGAGAAAAAAACAAACAAAAAAAACATCCTCACACCTTGCACACGTCAGTAGGATAGGAGGGACACCATATATAAGAATAGATAAAGGGGGAGATATTAGTCCACAACCATGCAGAGTTATCCCTCCTGAATTGTCAACGTAGCAATCCTAAACAACTGTCTTTGAGTTTTGAATCAATCTCAGACATTCCGGGGATCTTTGGAAATGTATCCAGGGACTCCAAATGTGTATAAACTTCTCCTGACCGTCCCTTTCCTCTGCCAACAACTCCTCCACAGTCATCAACCCTTTAATCTCCTGCATCCATTCGACTATTTTCAGGATCTTTTGTGTTTTCCAATATCTAGGTATGACTGAATGTGCAGCTGTTAGAAAGAAATGCAGCAGATCATTTTTGATGGTAGACACTGAGACAGGTTGCATAAATACAAGCGCGCTATCTGCGGAGAGGGAGTAATAGAGCGTTTAGTAATCTTCTTATAAGTGGAGAGCACTATATCCCAAAAAGGCGCAATGTTAGAAATTCCACCAAATATGCAGCATAATTCCTATTTCTCCATCACACCTCTAGCAATTTGTGAAAACCAGGGGGAAAATGTGAGGCAACAAAACCTTACACCTACACCATCTAGTTATTATTTTAGAATTCCTCGGTTAAGCTCTACAGGCCATGGGCAGCATGTGGGCCAGTAAAAAGGCCCTCTCCCAATCCCCGGGTGCTATTGAACATCCAAGATCCTTTTCCCACTTTTTCATGAAGGCAGGATCCCAATCAAGGGTATTCTCCATAATGTCTTGTTAAAGCTTAGATAGACATCTAGGCGGGGGCAATTCCTTGGTAGACAAGATTTCAAAAGGAGTAAAGCCCTATTTACATGCAGCAATTATTGCTTAAAATTCATTAAAATGGTGGCTTTTGAGCGATACCGTATATACCGGCGTATAAGACGACTTTTGAACCCCGAAAAATCTGCTCTGCAGTCGGGGGTCGTCTTATGCGCCGGTAATACAAAAAAAAAAAAAGTGTAAAAAAAAAAAATTTTATTACTCACCTCCCACGGCGTTCTGTCGCGCTCCGGCAGGATGTCGCTCGCTCCGGCAGGCTGTCGCTCGCTCCTCGTCCCCGGCACAGCATAGCTTTCTGAATGCGGGGCTTGAAATCCCCGCTTCCAGAAAGCTAATACACACGCCGGCAGCCATGACAGCATTGAATGGCTGTGATTGGCTAAAGCACACGTGGCTTCAGCCAATCACACTATTCAATGACATCATTGAATGGCTGTGATTGGCTGAAGGCGCACGTGTTAGCAATCACACCCATTCAATGATGTCATTGAATAGTGTGATTGGCTGAAGCCACGTGTGCTTTAGCCAATCACAACCATTCAATGATGTCATGGCTGCCGGCGTGTGTATTAGCTTTCTGGAAGCGGGGATTTCAAGCCCCGCATTCAGAAAGCTATGCTGCGCCGGGGACGAGGAGCGAGCGACATCCTGCCGGAGCGAGTGACATCCTGCCGGAGCGCGACAGAACGCCGTGGGAGGTGAGTAATGAATTTATTTTTTTTTCTCCACTGTATACCGGCGTATAAGGTGACAGTTGGGGGGTCGTCTTATACGCCCCGTCGCCTTATACGCCGGTATATACGGTAATCGTTGCGCATAAATGGTTCCATTTTTCACTCTTTGGCTGAACGATGATTTGTAGGTGAGCATAAAATCCATCATTCAGCCGGAGAGAGAAAGCAGGGATCGCATGCTGTGTTCTCCATGGGAGCAGTTAATTTCATTGTATTCACCTGACAGCCCACTGCAGCCCATACAAAGACAATGCAAATGAGTGCAAAATCCAGACCATGTGCTGGGATTTGCAAACAGCTGCTGGAGGCTCATTCACATGCAAAAGAAGCTGCTATAGTGCTAATGGGCATTAGTGACCATTAGTACTTTATGCAAAAAGATTGCTAAAACTGTAAATCTTTCATTCGTTTGAAAGATTTTCTTTGCGTGTAGATGAGCCTTAAGTGGAGTTGTGAAATTTGAGTAACTAGATTTAAGGAATTGCACTAATTGCAAATACGAGAACCATGACAGCGATTTTTCGGTTTGTGCTGCTCTTAGGTCCTCATAAGTTGGTACCACCAGGTTTCTCAAAATCTGATACATTCTAATGTCATTTTTTAAATTGACCAACCCAGGAAGTTGGAAGTCTCCCTGGCAGGAGGAAATCCAGGTAATTAAAAATTGGACAGACAGAGTATTCCACTAAAAGGTAATTTGTTTGTATCTCATTCATGACTCCAAGAGAAAGACCTTCCTGCAATAAGTTATGCAGTGAGACTTTAAATGTTTCTGTTGGGACCAGGACACTAAGGAGAAGATTATTCTTAATTTGAATTTCAGCCATGCTTTCTTCTCTCTTTTCCCTCAATCTACATAATTGTAAACTGTTCTTGTTGTGTATTAATATGATTATTAAATATGCTAGTAAAATGTTTATTGTATTATTGTAAAATTTGAAAATTTCAAATAAAAACTATAGTAAAAAAAACTGATTCTATTGGATCTTCGTTCAAAAGTCTGTAAGTAGTATGGTCCAACAATATCTTCCGTAAAACTGGAAATCTGATGTGTCCCTTTTACATAGAATAACTCTGTACAGGTTTTGCATTCTGACGTTCTTTCGCCACATGTTGTACTTCATTTAGCTGGTAAAAATAGACCGACAGAATTTGTGCATATTTATTAAAAGTGCCGATACTGTGAAAATTATGAAGAAATTTGTATTTTCAACTGCAATATGTCAAATATGTGTAAACATACTGTACAAATTTTTGATGAGGTATATTTCCATCTGTTTTATTTATTCTGGAAGCACATTTTTTTAACCATTTAGGAGACGTACAAATTTAATATTAATTATTAACATTTTTTTTTTCGTACACCAAGCTAAGGCCTTGTTCACATGAGTGTGTTTATGTGCATATATAAGTGTGCACAAAACCATGTGCCCACAAAAAAACACGTGTGAACACAGATTCATGCCCATTGCCTTCAATGAGTGGTCGAGCGCTGTCTGTAATTGGCTGAGCGCTGTGACCAATCACAGGCAACGCTTAACTGTCATTCAATGAATGAATTCAATGAATGACCTAGCACTGCCTGTGATAGGCTGAGCACTGTGACCAATCACAGGCAGCACTCAGCTGTCATTCAATGAATGGCTGAGCGCTTCCTGTGATTGGCTGAGTGCTCAGCCAATCAGATACAGCTCTTTCAGCAGGTGTGGATTTTAAATCCCCACCTACTGAAAGTACTTCACTACACAGCTGTGGCAGAGGATTCTTTACTCCCCACGGGGAGTCCTCTTGTCACTGAACACTGTGACAGTGCTGTCACAGTGTTCAGTGACAAGGGGACTCTCCGCAGGGAATATTGACACACAGCACGGACCTATACCTGCACGCATGTCCTAGGTATGTGAGCTTCCATGCCTATAAAACATGGACATGTGAACACACCATAGGGAACAAATGGTTCTAATAGACGCATGGTTTCGTGTGCACGTATATACGCACATAAACACACTCGTGTAAATGTGGCCTAAGATAGCAAAGGCTCATAGGTGTCAAAATGATAGATACCACCACAAATTACATCATTTAAAAAAACTACACACTTTAATGTATTCACAGAGGGGTGTCATGAGTATTTTGACCCCACAGTTTCTTTTCAGGAGTTAATGCAATTTGGAGATTAAAAATAAAATTTAATATGTTTGAAAATATGTCATTTTAACCCCTTAAGGACATGGCCTATTTTGGCATTGAGCACCAAACGATTTTTGGTATTTTTTCATCTCCATTTTTCAAAAGCCATAACTTTTTTATTTTTCTGTTGACACGGCCGTATAAGGTCTTGTTTTTTGCGTGGCAAACTGTAGTTTTTATTGGTACCATCTTTAGGTACATAGAGTACATTGTAAAACTTTTATTATTTTTTATATGATCGTAGGGAGAAAAAACGCATCAATTCTGCCATAGATTTTTGGAGTTTTTTTCAAGCGTTAACTATGCAGCATAATAAATGACACAATACATTTTTTTCTCCGGGTCGGTGCGATTACAACAATATCAAAATTCTTATTTTTTTTAGGTTTTTCCACAATAAAAACCCTTTTTTTGGATTTTTTTTTTCTAAACTCACTGCATTCAAAGTGCTATAACTTTTTTTATTTTTCCATGGACGGAGCTCTCTGATGGCTTATTTTTTGCGAGACGAGCTGTAGCTTTTATTGGTACCATTTTGGGGTACAATCTTTTCTTCATCACTTTTATTGTGTTTTTTGGGAGGCAAAATGCTAAAAATTAGCATTTTGCCTCAGTTTTTTAGTCTTTTTTGTAACGCTTTTTGTCACACAGGATAAAAAGCATGTTTGTTACGGACGAGTTGATACCAAATATGTGGGATTTTAAAATTAAAAAAAAATTTTTATGCTAATATGGGAAAGCATTAAAAAAGGTGTTTTTTTTACATTTTGTTGACATTTTTTTGTACTTTATTTTTCTCTTATTTTTAAACAATCTGTGTCCCTCTGAGGGACCTACAAAGCAGGACTGCAGATCACTACAATAAGGCATGGCAGGACTTCTCTCCTGCCATGCCTTATTGCTTACTATAGCGATCACAGGCTATGGCAAAACAGGACGCCGATATCTGGCATCCTGTTGCCATAGCAACCAGCCCGGCTCTCGCGATGTTATTGCGAGAGCCGGCTGGATTCACCGAGGGAGCACGTTCCCTCTGTGAACCCTTTCCCTGCCGCGATTTACTTAGATCGCGGCAGGGAAGGGGTTAACAGCGGGGGGCGTATCTCCGATGCTCCTCGCTGTCGCAGTAGGACGACAGGTACTAGTGACAGCCGGCTCTCACTGCGGGATAGTGCGAGATCTGCTATCATCTCGCACTATCCCTATGATGTAAGGGTACGTAATTTTGCGGTAAGTACCCTGCTCCCATGTCGTACCCTTACGTCATGGGGCGGGAAGAGGTTAGACATCTTTTTTATATAGTGCACGTGAAAATGAGGATTTGCACCGCAAAATGGATCCCCCTGTTTGTCCTGTGTTCAGAAACATACCCATTGTGGTGCTAATCTTATGTCCGTATGCACAATGGGGCCCAAACTGAACAGAGCAGCCGGTGGCTTTCAGAACAGACATTTTGCTTGAGGGCGATTTAGGCCTCATTAGTGACTTGTACAGCCCTTCAGCAGCCAAAACAATGGAGAACCCCCACAAGTTACCCATTTTGGAAAACTAGACCCCTCAATGAATTCATCTAGTGGTGTACTGCGTATATTGACCCCACAGTTTTTAATGAATCCAAGCCAAACAGAAGGAAAGAAAATTAAGATTTTCTGTTTTTTGGCAATTCTGTAGTTTTTAAAAATGTGGCTTTTTTTGTACACATGTGAATGAAGGCTTTCACCCCAAAATGGATACCCCTGTTTGTCCCATTTCAGAAACATACCCATTGTGGCCCAAATCTTATCTCTCGCTGCACCATAGGGCCCAAACCAAATGGAATATCAAACTTCAGCTGTCTTTTAAATTTTATGTGATCACCATTATCCGTTGGATAACAGCAATCACATGACTGGGGACCGCTCACCGCAGCCTTCAGTCACTGCTCCAGGCTCTCGGCTACCTAAATTTCCCAGGCCCTCCCCAGCTTCTGCGCTTGCGTCCGCCATTTTGGCAACAGGCGCATGCACCAAAGCTGTGGAAAGGTCCGCAGATAAGGATCCCATCAGGAGACATCGCCGGAGGACTTGGGTAAGTAATTTCACCTCCCCTCACGGATCCGTGATAGGAGGTGAAACTTTAACTTTCTTTTATTTTTTACATTTACTGTGGCCCCCCGTGAAATCTCCAGGCTCTTGGCTACGTTTAGTGCCCATGAGCAGGGAGATTTTAAATTACCCTGACAATCCACAGCTTTTGCGCATGCGTCTGACACTTTGGCGACAGGCGCATGTGCAGAAGCCAGGGTAAGGTCCTTGGATAAATCCAGGGGCCTTAGGTACGTAATTTTATCTCACCTCATGGTTACGATCCATGAGGGAGATGAAAAGTAAACTTTTTTTTTTTTTTTTACACTTATTTTAAACTTTATATGATCGCTGTTATCCATTGGATAACAGCGATCATGTGACCGGGAACCGCATACAGCAGCTCTCAGTGACATCTCCTGCTCTGGGCTACACATACTAGCCAGGAGCAGGGAGTTTTTAAATTTCCTATGGAGGACTAGAACGCCGCGGGACATCGCAGAGGATGGGGTTGAGTATCCTCAGCTCCCCTTACGGATCTGATCCATAAGGGAAGCTGAAACTTTAACTTTTTTTTTAAACTTTTTATTGACTTTAATGCGATCCGGTGGATACCAGCAATTGCGTGACCATGGGGGGCTTCCCACGGCCCCCCCTTGACAGCTCTAGGTTGTCGGCTACCTCTGGTACCAACAGCATGGAGCTGTCATGTCCAGAGCCAGCAGGGTTTTAATCCCCAGAGGAAGCATTAAAGGATTAAAGCCCAGCCAGCCAGGACATAAAACGTAGATGGGGTGGTCACTAAGGCATTAAATTGGACTTCTTATATTGTTGTTCTGTGTCCAATATTGTCAAAGTTCTTTCTCTACTTGAATGTGGAACTGATCCATCACCCTTACACATGATTGGACAGGATGAGATGAGAGACATAGTAGCAATTTATTCAGCAGGTGATGAATCCACAAGTATCAAGCCTTGCCCATACGTACAGACTTTTGAACAAGATCCAACAGAATCATTTAAAGTCTCACTGCATAAATTATTGGAGGAAGGTCTTTCTCTTGGAGTCAACAATGAGAAACAAATGAATTACTTTTTGGTGGAATTCTCTGTCTACCCAATTTTTTATGCCTTACCCAAACTTAATAAAAATCTATTTCCTCCACATTTACATCCTATAATTGGTTCTCTATTGGAGAGACTCTCCCAATGGCTGGATAAACTGTTACAACCCCTAGTAACTCGGGTTCCGGGCCATGGTGAGGACACCAAATCATTGTTACAAATTATCAAGAAGCTTAAATTGACAGAGAACTCCTCATGGGTCACATGTGATGTACACTCGTTATATTCTTCAATTCCACATGACAAAGCCCTTGTTGCTTTGGGACATCATTTGAACTGCTACAATAATTACTCATTTGACTTCAAGGAGTTTATTATGTCCGTCACTTTTTTTTTTTGCTGAAACATAATTTCTTGAGATTCAACAAATCTTTTTATTTGCAGATTTGTGGATGCTTTATGCTTTCTTCTTTATATGGCCTAGTGGGAGGAGCGTTATCTGTATTCTTTCCATAACCCATTTTTTAACCCAGATTGGGTAGTATGGGAGGTATAAAGATAATTTCCTCCTTATCTGGCACCTTGGACGCGCTGCGGATCCGTGGGAAAGCAGGAATTTTTTTTTTTTTCCGGCAGCCACGCCTGCATGCATCTGCCGTGTAGAAGAAAGAAGATCCAGCTGGGACGAAGAAGACCTGCACAGGTAAAAAATTGTCCATGGCTGCGGGTACGGGTGGATTCAGCTGCGAGATTCCGCACTTGGAATCCGTGCGTGCCGTGGAAATGAGGCCTTAATTAGGCACAGGATATCCCAAGGGTCCCAATTATAGGTCTGATTTGTTATATATTTATTAGAAAGAAAGAGAGGTAATGCAGTGATTGGGTATAGATTAGATAGTATTCAAAGAGGAGCCAATTACAGGCTGGACAATGATTGGTTGTTTAAATTGCTGAATATATCTTCACAATGTTATTTCTTGATTTATAAACATTTTTTTTCTACTATTTTGGTTGTTTGTATTTCTGGACACACAAATATATATATAATTATTTCTTTTCATCATTTTGGTTGCTTGTATTGCTGGACATATCACATATCACCAATATCCTGTTCTATGTCACATATAAATGTCTTTATTAGTATGCGCTTTACACCAGGGGTATGAGTTCCCTCACATTGTGGAATATGTTTACCAATTGATACTCATTCAGTGGTTCAATCTGGAGACCAATGTCAGCGCTCCTGATTGCAAGTTTTGAGTAAAAAACGTTTGCGCTCGTGGAAAATGCAAGCAAGTAACCCAAAGTAGAAGCGTCGATTTGGTGAAAACGGAAAAGAAAAAAAGAACGGCACTTACTCGGGAGGAGGGGGGTGTTTTAAACAAGAAGCCCCCTCCTTGAAGTGCTGACTCCTCTAGATTCTCCCAATCGCGGATATTACTGCGGTAGGCGAGTTCGATTTTTCAATTTTATTTGTAAAATAGAATTACAGGCAACGCGTTTCGGTGCAACAGGCACCTTTCTCAAGCCAAATACATAAACAGATTATAAAAACATACTCACATTTATAGATGTATGTGTATCACTTTTGTTTCATGTGCAGCGCCATCTTGTGGGTGGAGCTGTGTCATTCTGAAGGGAGTTAAGCCCCGTTATTATAGGGGCGGGGCTAAAAAACATGGTTTCATTTCATCAGTTAAGCTAAGTGTAGATGATATAAAATAGTAGTAAGAGGAATATACGGTTCCTGGAGTAAAAGGCCCTAAGCGCATAATAATAATTGGTGTATAAAACATAAATATAAATATAGTAAGAGCGTGTGGTCTGAGAATCATAAAAAACAGTTCAGATTAAATTCATAATACCATCCAGTGATGTGGTAATTGATGGGAGCTTTTGGATGGTGTGTAAAACATAAACATTGTAAAATTACATGATTTAAGCATCACATAAAACATCCATGAAGTCTAAGATTCCTAATACCATACGGTGATTATAATGTAAAATGAATAAAAAAGTACAAATAAAGTCTAAAATGTGTAATATTATACGATGATGGGTATAAATATACAGCCCATTAAAGGTTCCTATAAGTGCCGAGTGACGAGGTGCAAATGTTATGTGGCTATCGTTAATGGTAGAAAAGAAGTCCAACTACCCCAAACCGGAAAAAAGCACATGATAAAGTCCTTAATGACATGCAGCACAAGTTACGTCATTTACTTACTTGAATGGCCTTGTGGTTTAAAATATATAGGCCGCACAATGAATGCTCTAAGAATACGTTTAAATAAACAGAGAAACAATATCATCAAAGGCTTTGAAAAACACAGCGTCTCACGGCACTTCAAATTGATGCATAATAGGGACCCAACGGGGCTCAAAATAACACCCATAGAAACTATCAAACCAGGTCTCTTGTCTTTATTAAAAAGAGGAGAGATGTATTGGATTTTTAACATGCAAACATTAATCCCTCCAGGGCTCAACGAGGTACTGGAAAAGAATTTTTAAAGAATTTCTTTCTTTTATTCCTGACAGCTAAGCTGATATATGGGCAGCGATAATTGCTGGGGATAATGGTATACAATTAACAGAGTGTTTCATAATTCATTTATTTATTCTTTATATATCTTTACATCATTACTGCATGCCATTATGAATTCTAGATCTTCCTGTTTATTCACAATTTTATATTTATATTTATCATAATCATCATACGGTTCTATGAATTTTTGATCTTGACAAGATTAATTCTTCATTAAGCAATTTCTTACTTGATCACCTTAGGCAAGCAAAACTGGTTTGTTTTCTCCTCAGTAATATATATCTTCAGTACTTGCTTGCAGTCAATCAGTCCATCAGCTGTACTCTCAGCAGCTTACACTTCAGGCTGTTACACTTTGGCTGTCATTGCTGGAAGAGAAAGAAGGTATGTTATACTTAGACCTCATGGGTATGCACGGATTCAGCTGCTAAATCCCGCAGCGGAATCCGCTCGGGTCTGCAGACATGGGCATTAAAAGACAGGTTCTTACCTCTTCGGATCCAGTGCGAGTCTACTCCGTCGCACCGGATCTCCTTTCTTCAGCACAGCGGATGCATCCGGGCGTGCCGGCTGACGCACCTGGTGCATGCTCAGTGCCTTTATTTTTTCTTTTATGTCCTGCTTTCCCGCAGATCTGCGGCACATCTGCTGTGACAGCTGCAGGTGTGTCGTGGCAGGGACGGCCTCTAATGGAAGGCATCCCTGCGGGATCTGCAGGTAAAAAGAGGATACTGCGATTTTATTTCTGCACGTAGAGGGCACAAATAAAATCCGCTGCTGTGCATAGAGAGGAATCTCCACACACATCAATGGGCACATTGAGCAGCGGATCACATGCGTCTGTTGACAAGTGCGGAATCCGCTGCTCAATTTTCCCTGTGTGCATGAGGCCTTACTGTTACTTATTACACTAATGTGTTATTGTACAATGTGAGATGTGTTGGACATCGTGTCTGTAGAGCAGCGAGTTTGTAACTTCAGTTCCCCACATTGTTGTTTTGTTTTGCAATAAATGCAATACATTGATGTTCTACAGGAAGAAATGTCTTTTGCCTTTAAGCAGAACCACAATGTATTATTAATGTAAAAAAAGGATCTTAAAAAAAATACACAGAATCTATTGTTGCAACAGGCCAGACCTAGGAGGGGTTAAGCAGTGACGGAAACTAAGATGGTAGTCACGGTGGCTCTGCTCCTCCTGGCAAGGTGGTAACCGTGGTTTGGATGGCATACTACATAGTGGCAAATTTTGGCAGTTCTCACTGTGTGCTGCCTGCAGGGTCGGGCAAGGTAAGATGTGACACTCCAGTTGGGCACTACCCGCGGGGGTGGGTATAGAAAGAAGTTGTTTTGTCCTGAGACCAGTCTGTGTACAGGTAGGGACGCATTCTGAACAAAATAATAAGTACAAAAAAGTGGAAAATTAAACAAAAATGGGGGATTAGCCTCTGTCCTGCCTGAAGTGCTTAGTGTGGTCCCTCAGTGCAGATGTTGAAGATGGAATTGATGGTGGGAAGTGACTCCAGGAGTCTGGTGGCACAGTAAACCAAAACTGTTTTATTCTTCAAGAGCAGATTAGAGACAAACTTGTTGCATACAGTCCACACTGACAAACCATAGTAGAAACAGGTACAGGCGTTAATTATTTCTTTAGATCCTCAGGGATGTCATACAGGGAAATACATTTATCCTATGTTCCTTGCATTTTTGCTCTGTTTCCGGGCTGAGCCTGACTCTGACCGACTTGCTTTCCTTTCAGCTTGGTGTTGTTACGTGTGCTGCTGAGACATGTTGTACTATGGTGATTCCAGCAGCACAGCACTCTCAGGGTTAATTATTGAGCTGGCTGGGTGTGGTACTTTCTGCTAGCCAATCCCCTGGATCTGTGCTCACATATAAACCCAGATCCTGGTCAGTCTGTATGGCCACTAAGGTGAGCAGTCATGAATGCTTGTCTGGTGAGGTTTGCAGTGTGATCTGGTTTATGTCCGTTTGTACGTTTAAATTCTGTCAGTTTTGTGTTAGTGTGCTGTGTGTCCTGCAATCTGTGTTGTTTCCTGTTGCAGCTTGCGGTGTGAACAGTGTCCGGTTTTGCTGGACTCCTGGTTAGTGTAGGGACTAGCAATATAACCAGGAGCCGTGAAGTGGCCTGCTAGCTTACAACTTCTTGTACAAAATGTCAACCAATACCTGGTATTTATATTCAGCTTCCAATCTGTTACTAGTGGTTGCATGTTGTATGCAGTGTATTCTGGGTCTGTCATGTGGCATGTGAATGTATCCTGTTCTGGTGCGTGGCTCCTAGGATCAGCTAGGGCCCAGATCCGAAGACCGCTGGGCTGCCCTTTTTGGGGTAATGTCCCCGCTCAGGTAGGGCCTCTCTCATTCCTCCTTGTAGCACAGGGTCTGTTGCCTGAAACTGGTGTGAGTCCCGTGTGACCCAGGTGATACCCGTGTGCGTCCCTTTTGGTCACGATCGTGTGGGTTCCGTGCTTTGCCTGCCCACACGATCGTAACATAATGCACCCCCTATTGTAAGTGCGGGGGCATTATTTTATATGTTGATTCTGAGTATGTTATGCAACTGTATGTTGTGCTACATGTTTGTTAGTATGCATATGTTATATTAGTTATGTTGTGCAACATCTATGTGGTATGCATTATGTTGTATGTTATATGTTCATATGCGAACAGGGACTGGTCCAGTGTCTGTGCAGGTGGCCAGACATCAGGTGTGGATAGTCATGTTCTGAGGATGTTGTGTGTGTGTGTGTGTGTGTGTGTGTGTGTGTGTGTGAACAGTGACTAGTCCAGTGTCTGGGCAGGTGGCCAGACATCAGGTGTGGATAGTTATGTTCTGAGGATGTTGGTATTCATATGTATGGTAGACACTCTGTGTTGTAGTGTCTATTGCATGCAGTTGTTGGAGCAAGTTTCCCCGTACTTCCCCACAGATGGTTTGGACACCTGCTGTTCCTTCCCTTCCTGGCGTTCTGGGGTGATGCACTCAGTAGGTGTGGTACTGTGACCGCGCAAGTGTAGCCACTCGCAGGTTTCTCCTTTCCCTTGGCAGGTGCGGCCTCCGAACATCTGATTTTTGTGTGCGTGGTGCGAGCTGGTGACGCCGGCCACAATTTTCCTTATAGCCAGATAGGTGTTCTGGTGGTCCTTTCCCTTGTACGGTGGGTATGGTGGCTCCATATAACTTTGGTGGCATGCATGTTTTGTCTGAGTTCCATCTCAGTCTGTATTCCTGTTCCGGTGTCCGTTTTGTGGTGAGGTGTGCCCTGCGGACGTAATTTGTTGTAGACCCCTGTGTGGGAGGAACCAGGGCGTACTTCCTCTGCTGACAGGCTGGCGTCCGCATCAGGTCCGTAGTGATAAGTGCTGTTCACGCTATGTCAGTAGGGATGGTAGCCTTCTTTCCCTCTGGATTGTGCATATTCTATGCAGGCTACTGTTCGGTGGCCTTTTGGTATAAGGCGCAGTGGTCCTGCTTAGTTATTCCCTTACTCTCTCCCATTTTGTCATCTTTGCCTTGGTGTCAGGTCCTTTTTAGATAAATCCTGTACACGTGCGCGGTTTGGAGGAGTTGCATTATTTTTTTTTGGTTATACTTAAAGGGGAGGTACTGTTATGTGTGCTGCTGAGACATGTTGTACTATGGTGATTCCAGCAGCACAGCACTCTCAGGGTTAATTATTGAGCTTGCTGGGTGTGGTACTTTCTGCTAGCCAATCCCCTGGATCTGTGCTCACATATAAACCCAGATCCTGGTCAGTCTGTATGGCCACTAAGGTGAGCAGTCATGAATGCTTGTCTGGTGAGGTTTGCATTGTGATCTGGTTCATGTCCGTTTGTACGTTTAAATTCTGTCAGTTTTGTGTTAGCTTGCTGTGTGTCCTGCAATCTGTGTTGTGTCCTGTTGCAGCGTGCGGTGTGAACGGTGTCCGGTTCTGCTGGACTCCTGGTTAGTGTAGGGACTAGCAGTATAACCAGGAGCTGTGAAGTGGCCTGCTAGCTTACAACTTCTTGTACAAAATGTCAACCAATACCTGGTATTTATATTCAGCTTCCAATCTGTTACTAGTGGTTGCATGTTGTATGCAGTGTATTCTGGGTCTGTCATGTGAATGCATCCTGTTCTGGTGCGTGGCTCCTAGGATCAGCTAGGGCCCAGATCCGAAGACCGCTGGGCTGCCCTTATTGGGGCAATGTCCCGCCTTAGGTACGGCCTCTCTCATTCCTCCTTGTAGCACAGGGTCAGTAGCCTGAAACTGGTGTGAGTCTCGTGTGACCTTGGTGATACCCGTGTGCGTCCTCTTTGGTCACGATCGTGTGGGTTCCGTGCTTTGCCTGCCCACACGATCGTAACAGGTGTCTAGGAATGGCTGACTTAGATCTCTTTCTACTCTCCTCTTCCCTCTCCTCCGTTACTAAAACATTCTAAGTCTTGAGTACTCACACTTTAGATATTCAATTTCCACTGCACTGAATTTCTCCTTGTTCCTTCCCAGTCTCTACCTCAGGTTTGCCTGGACTGGACTCTTGGTAGACTATGAAAAAACACTTTAACTCTGCCCACTCCTCTCTTTTATACTCTCAAACTGGTTTAACATGTAATGCAGATCTAGGCTGCCAATCACAGACTCTCTACTCTTTGCTAAGCCTGGCTAAACACTCCCCTGACTGTTCCTAGGTGACCTGTAAACCTCAGGGGCTGGAGAATATTGCCAGAACATATATTACAGTGGAGAAATATGAACACATAACATCATAACTTCACACACTTATTATACATCACATTAGGACCTGTTTGGAAGGCTATAGTTGGCACAGAAAGTGCTGGAGTGCCCAACTCCGGAGTACTACAGTTCATCAGTTCACAACTTTATACTCTACAACACATTTTACTTCTGCCTTTTTTTTTTAAGTCTGAATATCAATCTTAAATTTGTACTCATCTAATCAATCAGAATTTATCTTTCTTTCCAGCTAACTATGAAGATCTTTGTGAAAACTCTTACTGGAAAGAACATCACCCTTGAGGTGGAGCCCAGTGATACTATTGCAAGTGTGAAAGACAAGATACAAGTCATAGAGGGTATCCCTCCCAATCAGCAGAGAATGATGTTTGCTGATAGGGAGCTTGACATTGCAAAAACCCTACATGATTACAACATCTTAGGGGGATCAACACTTCGCATTTCTATTCCTCTGAGATTTTATGTATTAGTCAACATGGAAATCCCAAAGAAAAAGACCATGACCCTTGAGGTTTTGACTAGTGACACTATCAAGGATGTAAAAGCCAAGATCCAAGACAAAGAGGGCATCCCAGTAGATCAGCAGAGATTGAAGTTTAATGATCTGGAGCTTGACAATGAACATACACTAAATCACTACAACATCCAGGATAAAGCAACACTGTACCTTACTAAGCATGAATAATGTCAATATACATATGGATGTCGGAATCAATGGTTTGCATTTGTAACATTCACTCTCACTATATTGGGTTAAGCGCTCCTATGGGTTTTCTGAAGCTACCAGACCATATGTTATCTTAAGCGTTTGAATAAAAGTCTTATTTTAAAAAATCCTTAATTTATATCTCATTCCTTACAATGAATCATTTTAACGTGTTATATAGAGTAAAGTCTTGCACTATCTAGAAGATATATTTCTGATTACAATGAAATCTCTCCTTTTTGGGTAAAGTGATTCTAATTTTGAGGTTCACGTTTCCAGGAGTCGTTAAATGGACCTTCATGAACTTCTCACTATCTCTACATTTTAAAAGGCTTCTATATATAGCGGTAAAATACTTTATTGATTTTTTAATGACTATTCACCACCAAAGCACATGGAAAACTTGTGTTTTCCTAATGAAATTAGGCCGCCTGCACACGGGCGGAAATCCCGCGGGAAATACCGGTATTACCGGTAATACGCGGTATTTCCCGCGGGATTTCCGCCACTGAAAGTTTGCATAGGAGTGCATTACAATACGCACTCCTATGCAGACGGCCGCGCGAAATCTCGCGCGGCAAACAAACCGCGGCATGTCCTATTTTTGTGCGGGGCACGCACTCACCCGGCCGCCGGCTCCGGTCTGCGCATGCGCCGGCTGCGCCGCAGCCAGCACATGAAAGAGCCGGGGCCGCCAGGCGCGGGTGAGTACACGCTCGTCCCTGCAGGCTCTCGGGTCAGGTCCCGCGGCGAGAATTCTCGCTGCCGGATCCGACCCGCTCGTCTGCAGGCGGCCTTAATAATATATAGAGTAATTCAAATGATCTTCCCAACCTGAAACCCCCACAACTCCCATTTAATGACATTCAGATACATAGATTTGTTATCAATGGAAACAAAAAGGTAAAATTTTTTGTTTAACGAAACTGTTTAACAGTAAGACTGTCCTTGCTACCTATAGCAACCAATCACAGCGCAGATTTCATTTCTCAAAGTGCCGAGGTTAATTTAAAGCTGCTCTGTGATTGGTTGCTATGGGTAACAAGAAGGGTCTTACTGTTAAACAGTTGTGTGTCCTTGATTTTCATGTCTGCATTCAAGCGGCCGAGAACATTTTTTGCGTTGAGAGATGCACAAATCTTGAATGAATATGAACCCAATTCTTTTGAATGCAGTCATATACATAAGTGATTTTTTTTTTCCCCCGCATTGCATCAAGTTGCAAGAAAAAATTGAAGCATGTCCTATCTTTGGGCGCTCCCTCAGAACGCCTCACCCATTGTCTTCAATGGGGATGGAAAACACATCGCACAGCGTGTATGAGGTGAAGATTCACTTCTAAAAAAAGCTATGAAAAACACTTGCCGATCCGCTGACGCAGCTGAAAGCTGCCCTGGAGGATTGCAACTTTACTGAAGGGATGGGAGGCGTTTTTGACAGGATAATGCCTTGCATCCCCCAAGTAACAAGCACGCTGGAGAGAGTGATATCAGCCGGGCTTTACAGTCCAATATCACGTTTGCTCGCGTGAAACTAACCTCAGTCTATTAGTGTGCAACAGCATTTTTTTATTGAAGTTTGGGGAAGATCTACCCAGTGGACGTTCAATTTGTAAGCGGTACTCCAATTTTAAGGAAAAAGGTTGCATCTATAACTAAAAATCATGTGTCTGTCCACCAGTAAGCGTGGAAACAGTAGAGCGTGTCCGCCTACGTTTCACACAAAGTCCTCAGGCCTCATGTCCACGGGGAAAATCAGATCCGCTGCAGATTCTACATGGAGAATCTGCAGCGGGTCCCTCCTGCCCCGCGGACATGAGCGTCGAAAATAGCAATTTAAAAGAATTTACCTATCCGGCGCGGGCGACGAAGCTCTGCTCTTCCTCACGGCCGGATCTTCATTTTCGGCCGGCGGATGAATTCCTGACGCCGGCGGCACGTCGCCGGCACGTCGTCGACGTGCCGCGCGCATGCGCCGGGCACATCCGCCGAGCCGAAGCAAGGAAGATGCGGCCGTGAGGAAGAGAAGAGCTTCGCGGTCCGCTGCGGGTGAGTAAATGCTTTAAATTCCTATTTTAGGTCTCCTATTTTTGAGCCGTCCCCGCGGGAGACCCGCATGAAAATGGAGCATGGTCCAGATTTTTTCATGCTCCATTTTTTTTAAAATCACTTTTATTGACGATCCGCGGGTATTTATGTACCTGCGAGTGGTCAATGCATCCCTATGGGGTGCGGATCCGCATGCAGGAAATCCGCTGCGGATCCTAAATCCTATTTTCCCCGTGGACATGAGCCCTCAGAGAACCACCGTCAGAGCAAGCAGAGAATTGGACGACCTGCAGCTGATTGTGGAAGATTCTGCATAAATGTTTCCGCTGCTATCCCTACTGATTGCAATTGTTACCAGCCTTGAAACTGGACAGCAAAGTGAGGTGACATTCTTTCTGTGAGAGCATGCAAACTCTGATGGAATCTTCAGTATCCAGTGATGCAGCCACCTTCCATCTTTCGGGCACAGTTAACAAATGTAATGTCATAATCTGGGGGAGGGAAAACCCACTTGTCTTCGTGGAACATATGAGCGACTCCCCCAAGGTGAATGTGATTTGCGCTATGACCTGTAGGAAAGTGTACGCCCCTTCTTTTTCCATGGGAAAACAATCATAGGGATTTTGTACTTGGACATTCTACATATATGGCTTCTGCCGCAGCTGGAACAGGAAATCCCACGTTTCACCTTCGAACACAATAAAGTTGAAAGTGAGCTCAATAGGCGAATACCCAACAGATCAATTTGCCGTCCAGTCGCGACGACTTGCCTTGTGATTTTTTTTTTCCTTTGGGGGAGTGTTAAAGATAGTCTACATGCTCCCCATACCACCAACTATGGATGATCTGTAAGTACACATCACAGAAGCCATTACCTGCTGAGCGTGGTGCTCATGTGCTGCACGGACGTGACATAATAAGCAGCCAGATGTTTTCTTAGTGGGTTTTTGTTTTCCCTTGCAGGGTCATGGTTCCCATTGAGGCATTATCCAACCAGCTTGGGTCTCTGGCTATTGAGGTTGCTGAAGTGAAGCAACAATGCTTAGGTGGTATGGCTTTAGTTAGCGATTGCGAACCTATGCTGGATCTACCAGATCAGTTTTCTGGTAAAAGGCAGGAGTTTTTTGCATTCAAAGAATCCTGCAAGTTATACTTTAAACTGCGCCCTGTTTCTTCTGGTGATGAGCCTCAGAGGATAGGGCTGGTAATCTCCAGGTTGCAGGGAGATCCCCAGGCTTGGGCGTCTTCATTGCCTCCCACCTCTGAGGCTTTGTCGTCGGTCAGCTTTGGGCCTGATCTACAATTACCTTAAGGCCTTAGTCAGACGGGCGTTTTTTCGCGCGATTTGCGCATGCACATGCGTCCGGCGATTTTATAAAACCATTGCTTTGCAATGGTATCGGACACATGAGCGCTTTTTATGCTCTCGTCCGATAAATTACACAGGTCTGCAAAAAAACTTTTTTTTAAATTGTTTTGATTTTGTTAAATCATCTTTATGTAGTTTTTTGCACAGATTTAAAAAATGACATGGGTATGTTTCTATCACGTAAGGCTTGCCTACAAAATAAAGTTGAAGTATTTGGAAAAAATACAAAAAACTGAAATTTTTTTATTTGTTTTTATTATTTTAACATGAAGTAAGAGCAAAAAAACAACAACAATACCTAGCTAAAATACGCATAATAGTGATACACATGTGTTGCAAAGTTATTATAAGTCTTTGTAAAAACGTTTTCTTTTTCCATCAAAGCTTCTTTTGGTACTTTTTCGGCTGTGTTCTTCTGAATTTTCCCTTTTTAACATCCAACAGTAGTCTGCCATCATGTTGACATTCCATCGACCTTGGTATCTGCGCTCCATTTCTTTTAGATCTTGATGGAAACGTTCTCCTTGTTCCTCACTTACAGCCCCAAGATTTTCTGGAAAGTAGTCCAGATGTAAGTGAAGGAAATGGACTTTGACACTCATGTTGCAGCCCAAGATTTTGTAGTTTTGTAACAATTCAGCAACCAAAGTTTTGTAGTTTGGGTCTTTTTTATTTCCAAGAAAGCCTGTTACAACAAGTTTAAATGAATTCCAGGCATTTTTTTCTTCCATTTCCATTTTAGTGACAAAGATTTCATCTTTTAAAAGTTTTCTTATGTCAGGCCCAACAAAGACTCCCTCTTTCAGCTTAGCATCTGATAGACCAGGAAACTCTTCACAAAGATACTTGAAACACTCTCCTTCTTTGTGTAATGCTTTCACAAACTGTTTCATTAGTCCCAATTTGATATGAAGTGGTGGAAGTAAGATCTTTTTAGGATCCACTAAACTTTGTCTTTCAACATTTTTAACTCCAGGAATAAGAGCCTTTCTGATTGGCCAGGTCTGCTTGACATAGTGCTGTTTCCTGTCACGGCTATCCCATTCACAGAGGAAACATGGAAACTTTGTGTAACCACTTTGTTGACCTAGTAACATGGAAATAACTTTCAAATCCCCACAAATGATCCATTTATGGTCAGAGTAGCAGAGCTTATTAAGAACAAACCCAAGATTTTCGTAGCATTCTTTCAAATGGACTGAGTGTCCAACAGGCACAGAAGCATATTGGTTACCATTGTGAAGAAGTACGGCTTTCAAACTCCTTTTTGACGAATCTATGAAAAGTCTCCATTCCTCTGGGTCATACGTTATGTAGAACATTTCCATGATTCCAGGTACATTGTTGCAGAAAACTAGTTCACCCTCTTGTGTAAAAAAGGGACAAATTCCTTTTTTCTAAGTCGGTACCATGAAAATGAAACACCGGAGGCTAACATATGTCTTTCTTTAAGTCTAGACCCTAACACTTCCGCTGAATCCTTTGGTAGGCCCAGATCTCGTACTAAATTGTTCAAGTCTGATTGAGAGAAACGTTCAGGGTCATTGGTACCTGGATCATAGCTGTCATCATTATCGCTGCTACTATGTGACATTTGGAATAGGCAAGTCAGGTCCATGAGGAACAGGGCGAATAGCCGATCGTATGTTGGTTGGGTATGAAATGTCCTTCCTGTTTTTTAAATTGAAACCTTGCACTGAACAAGAACAAAAATAACAGTCATCACTGTGATTTTTAGGCTCTCTCCAAACCATGGGTACTCCAAAATGAAATGATTTCTTCTTACCTTGAAACCATTCTCAGTTCAACACACACAGAACACACTATATGGGGAGCCCAAGATTTATCTTGGTCCCCTAATTTCATACCAAAGTATGCAAAATACACCTTCTGAACAAAATTAGAAATGTTCCTTTGTTGCTCCTTGACAGTATAAGACCCACAAATATAACAGAAACAGTTAGGAGAGTTGACACATCTTCTAGTAGCCATTTCTTCTAAATACCGTATCACAAAACTGTTTGATGCGTCCACCACAGTGGCTGGCTCCACACTGAGTCACTGACTGCAGTCAAGGTCACGCCTAGCAGACAGTTTAGATTCGTTGTCGTACACGTAGCGAACCTGAAAAACCCTGAAAATAAGAAAATTTCAGGTGAAATTTGTGACTTATCTAGGGGTGATGGAATTGTTTCACTATTTTTACCGTAATCAGCACAAAAAATACTGTTAAACCCACTAATTAAATATGCTACAATTTTTTTATCGCAGTCCTGTGTTATAGAACAGAAATCGCAGATCGCACCTATCTGCGATCTGCGATTCCTGTTCTCTTCTCTATATGCGCTCAATGGGGCCGGCGGCAGCAGCGCAGACCCCATTGAGAGCATATACTAGACAAATCATTCTTCTCTGCCACAGCTTGAAAGCAATGGGCTGCCGGCGATCATGGGATGAATTTTCGGGAAGGGCTTAAATATATAAGCCCTTCCCTGCAATTCATCCAGAAATGTGTAAAAATAAAAAATATATATATACTCACACGGTCCCGGCAGACGGAGTTCAGCCGCGGCCGGCGGCAGTTCTCTGAACTGCTCTCTGTAGTATTCAGCAGCCGGGGATTTAAAATCCCCGCCTGCTGAATGAGCTGCCTCTGATTGGTCACAGCCTGACCAATCAGAGGCAGCTCTCACTCACACACATTCATGAATTCATGAATGGGTGAGTGAGTGCTGCGTCTGATTGGCTCAGCACAGGGACCAATCAGTGGCAGCTCATTCAGCAGGCGGGGATTTTAAATCATGTTTAAATCAAACATTTCTGGATGAATTGCAGGGAAGGGCTTATATATTTAAGCCCTTCCCGAAAATTCATCCCGCGATCGCCCGCAGCGCATTGCTTTCAATGGAGCCAGCTATATTGCCTGCTCCATTGAATTCAATGCGCTGGACAGCTCCGGCCCGTTTCTATTGAAACGCAGCTAGGAGCAGTATTTTCGGGCGATTTTTTGGGCCCGGTCACGCGATTTGCGGATACGCATCCGTCATGCGATCCGCAAATCGCGGGAAAAAATGCCCGTGTGACTAAGGCCTCATAGAGTATCCCTGGCAGAGGGTAATGATAGAGGCCTATGTCAGGGGAAATCAGCTATTGAAGACTTTTGCACAGAATTTCGCCATTAGTCTAATGATTTACAGTGGAATGATCCCGCATTGTGGAGTCAATTTTGCTTTGAGCTTTGTGACAAGATAAAAAAATCTCATGGTTTTTACATCCTACACCTGGAACACTTGATGAGGCCATGTCCCTAGCCATACAGATTGGCTAGCGGTTAAGACAGTGGGCTAGTAAGCTATCCATTGCCTCGGCCGTATAACCCGTGGAGCTTGGATATGGGGAAAGGGGGGAAGCGGGGGGGGGGGGGGGCTGGGGAGGTCACTGTTTTTCTGTGGCCATAAAGGACACTTCATACAGGTATGTCCTTTTCGGGGGTCTCAGTCAGGAAACTAGCTGGTCTGGAGGTTAAGTGGAAGTTCCCTTTGGGCTCGCAAATTGCATGGATATCATCCTCCAGGTTGGTTCTTCCCACAGAGATTCTTATTGCTGGGGATAGTTGTCCAGTGACAATTTTTTTAGACAGTGGAGCTGGAGTCAATTTAATTCATTATGAGGTGGCCAAACGTCTAAGACTTGATATTAGACCCTTGGACTGCCTGATATCTGTGTCAGCCATTGATTCCTCCCCACTGTCCCAGAGTGGGGAAATCTTTTGTTTCAGATGTTTGTTTAAAAATTGGGTTATTCCATACAGAAAGATTAGTGTTGTTTGTCATGGTAGTGTTGGGTTTGCCATGGCTGAAGTTGCACAACCCGGTGGGGGACTGGGAAAAAGGAGACGTGGTACAGTGGAATCCTTTCTGTAGAAAGAACTGCATGTCAGTCAATTTCTCTGCAGTACAAACTGAAGAGTTACCTGAGTGCATCAAGGATTTTGCTGACATTTTTTTCTAAGAAAGCAGCGGATAAGTTTCCACCTCAAAGGCAGGGGGATTGCACTATTGATCTCATTCCAGGTTGCAAGCTACCCAAGAATCACATGTATAATGCGTCAAGTCCAGAGAGGCAGACTCTCAAGGAGTATATCGTGGACAGTTTAAAAAAGAGACACATACGCCAATCCAATTCGCCATTAGCTGCTGGTTTCTTTTTTATCAAGAAGAAAGAAAGCGGTCTGCGACCATGTCTGGATTTTAGGGAACTCAACAAGATCACTAAGCGCAACCTTTATCCATCACCGCTCACTCCTGATTTGTTTAGCCAGTTGATGGGTGCCTGCTGGTTTTCTAAGCTGGACATGTGGGGGGCATACAACTTGATACGGTCCAGAGAGGGGGATAAATGGAAGACCGCTTTCAATACTCCCGAAGGTGATTTTGAAAATCTTGTGATGCCTTTCGGTTTAACTAATGCCCCCGCAGTATTTCAGGCTTTCATAAATGAAGTACTTCAGAAGTTCATTGGACGTTTTGTGTTGGTTTATTTGGATGACATTCTCTTTTTTACCCTGATTATGATTGTCCTATTGTGCACATTCGACAGGTGTTGCAAGCTCTCCGTGAAAACTACCTATTTGCCAAGAGAGAAAAGTGTATTTTTGCAGTACTGGAGATTTCTTTTCTAGGGCATATTGTAACCCCAGAGGGATTTAAGATGGACCCGGGGAAGGTCCGAGCTGTTCTGGACTGGGTTCAATCTAAGAATTTGAAGGCTCTTCAAAGATTCTTGGGGGTTCACGAATTACTATCGTAAGTTTATACATGGGTTTTCGGAGAGGGTCAAACCTTTGACTAATATGATGAAAAGAGGGTGTTTTACTTCTGAATGGTCGCTAAAAGCAATTTATGCATTTGAGACTTTAAACAGGTGTTTTGCATCTGCCCCCATTCTTGTACAGCCAGACTCTTCAAGCCTTTTGTTGTTGAGGTGGACATTTCAGAATTGTTGGCCATTAAGTGGGCTTTTGAGGAATGGCGACATCTTCTGGAGGGAGCTCAACATAAGAATGAGCTTCCAATCACAAGAATTTGATTTATTTAGAATCAGCAAAAAGACTTAACCCTAAACTAGCTCGGTGATCATTGTTTTTCACTCGGTTTGATTTTGTGTTCACATACCGACCTAGCAGTGGTAATATCAGGGCGGGTGCTCTCTCTAGGAGTTTTGTTCCAGTGTTCTCAGTTGAACCCCCTGCACCCATCTTGTTGGAGGGGGTGGTGGTGTCCGCAGTGTCCCTGGATCTTGAGGAGCAGATCCATAAGGCACAAGATTTGGCGCCTGCTGGCTTGCCTAAAGACAAACGTTTTGTTCTCCTACATTTGATGTTTCAGGTACTTTCGGAAATGCATAGCTCTGTTCTGGCAGGTCATCCTGGCATTAATACTACTCATAAGTTAATAAGTCAAGGTTTTTGGTGGCCGTCTTTAAGACGTGATGTTTTTTGTTTTGTGTCTGCATGCGAGGTCTGTGCTAGAGCCAAATCGCCTTCGCATCTCCCTGCCGGGAAATTGTTGCCTCTGCCAGTACCGGAGAGACCCTGGACTGATCTGTCCATGGATTTTATCATGGACTTACCTTCCCCCGAGGCAAACACAGTTATCTAGGTGGTGATTGATCGTTTCAGCAAGATGTGTCATTTTGTGGCTCTGCCCGGCCTACATAACGCTAAGAAATTGGCTAAGCTGTTCATAGCTCATGTTATTAGGTTACACAAGGTACCATCTAACATGGTCTCTGATCAAGGGGTGCAGTTTGTATTTAGGTTCTGGCGTTTTGTGTGTCGCCAGTAAGGCATACAGCTGTCTTTTTCGTATGCTTACCATCCTGAGAAAAATAGCCAGACGAAGAAGTGTAATCAGAGTCTCGAGCAGTATCTGCGATGTTTTGTTTAGGAGAATCAGGATCACTGGTTGTAGATGTACACTTTTCTGTGCATAAATTGGCATGACTAAATCAAACCATAGCTCAGCAGCCTATGGAAAGAAAGTCAATAGGCACATACAGAGAAATGTTCACCGCACTGTAGTTGTGCCCTAATGTGAATTTTGTGTGTTGCTTCGTCCAGGGGAATGGATAAAGTTAGATTCTCCCTTTATAACATTAGCAGTAACTAATCGTTACTCACTAGACGTACCTGTTCATAAGCCCATAGTCATGTATAGACAGCAGAATAAAAAAATTCTACAATTGGAAAATAAAAAACAGATTGGAAAAATGGAAAATGTTTCGCTATCTGGTTTTAATTATTACAAGAAATGTTGGTAATATAGTCCCTTTAATACCATAGACTTATTAGGGTTAATCTTAAAATGATATATTTTCTGGAAGAGGTCAAATACAGATGTAAGTGCTGGAAGAGAAATGTCTGGGTTAGAGGTATAAATAAGATCATCTGCAAAAGCTGCTGACAATAAATGTTTCAACTTTTCTATTTACCTATATTGTCTCATTCATTCTCCCCTCTCTGGAATACTGGGCATCGAATGAAAGTGAAATATCACATGCCAACTGCTTAAATGATCTGGACAAGTGTGTGCAACTGTAGTGTAACTATTCTAAAACTATCTGTAATAAACAGGAAATACAGAATGGATCCTTTATAAGAATTTCTCAGGATTTCTACTGACATACCACTAGATAGCATTTAAAACTAAGGCTTGAGAAGATCTGAGATTGGCTGCTGCTTTCAAACACAGACTGATGAAAATGTTCCCCCATTTATCTCTCCCAGGTAACACTTGTGGCATTGTAAGACATTGACAAAATAAAACACAAACAAATAACTCTTGTTAAATTAACCATTCTGTGTTGGAGGGTGGGGATAGTCAAAGCTTTATAAATATACTAGCTTACCCGTCGCGCGTTGCTGCGAAGACAGACAGACATACATTCATTCGTTTTTATATATCTAGATAACAACCAATCACAGCGCAGCTTTCATGTAACCTCAGTGGTATAATATATAAACCAATCACAGCGCAGCTTTCATGTTACCTTAGCAGTAAGAGAAATAACAACCAATCACAGCGCAACTTTCATGTTACCTTAGCAGTAAGAGAAATAACAACCAATCACAGCGCAACTTTTATTCTGCCTCAGCAATATAAAAAAAAGCAACCAATCACAGCGCAGCTTTCATGTTACCTCTGCGGTATTATATATAGCAACCAATCACAGCGCAGCTTTCATGTTACCTCAGTGGTATAATATATAACAACGAATCGCAGCACAGCTTTCCTGTTACCTCAGCAGTATAAGAAATAGCAACCAATCACAGCACAGCTTTCATTTTACCTCAGCATTCTCAATATCCAGCAATTGTCTTGTGATACGTTCGGCGGATGCATCATTTTCTGGTTGAACACTCATCCCGTTGCTCGTAATGCCTTTTGCTTTCGTGCTTGAGATGGAAATCAAACGATCTTTGTCTGGGGGGCATAACTGTCGACGTCGCTCGTACGCGCGCCACCTATCGTAGGATAGATGTACTATGCCTATAATCTTCCCAGGAGTGTACTCAACAACTTCCCAAAGTCTCATGGCAATTGGATGAATGGTGTAGTAGCGCATAAAGGACAGACAGACAGACATACATTCATTTATATATATCAGGAAGTGAGAAAATTACATTCCGTACGTAAGATTTGGACGCTAATTCTTTTGCGCATAGAATTGAATAATCAACTTGGGACCCATTAACTTTTCCTATTTATGGCATAATCAATGCCCGTGCCAAATTTCAAGCTTCTATGTTAGAAAATGACATTCCGTACGTAAACTTTGGACGCTAATTCTTTTGCGCTAGAATTGAATAATGGAGTGGGACCCATTAGCTTTTCCTATTTATGACATATTCAATGCCCGTGCCAAATTTCAAGTTTCTATGTGAGAAAATTACATTCCATACGAAAATTTGGACGCTAAATCTTTTGCGCATAGAATTGAATAATCGAGTTGGGACCCATTAGCTTTTCCTATTTATGACATATTCAATGCCCGTGCTAAATTTCAAGTTTCTATGTGAGAAAATTACATTCCGTACGTAAAATTTGGACGCTAATTCTTTGGCGCATAGAATTGAATAATCAAGTTGGGACCCATTAGCGTTTCCTATTTATGACATAACCAATGCTCGTGCCAAATTTCAAGTTTCTATGACATTGGGAAGCGAGAAAATTAGATTCCGTACGTAAAATTTGGACGCTAATTCTTTGGCGCTTAGAATTGAATAATCGAGTTGGGACCCATTAGCTTTTCCTATTTATGACATAATCAATGCTCCTGCCAATTTTCAAGTTTCTATGACATCGCGAAGTGAGAGAATTGGTGGCAGTGATGGAAATCAAACGATCTACATGGGGGGGCGCAACGGTCGACGACACTCGCACGCGCGCCATTTATCGTAGGATAGTTTTACTATGCCTATAATCTTCCCAGGAGTGTACTCAACAACTTCCCAAAGTTTCATGGCGATCAGATGAATGGTGTAGTAGCGCATAAAGGACAAACACACACACACAGACAGACACGCAGACATACATTCAATTTTATATATATAGATTGGCATTGATTGTAAGTCAAGTAAACAGGTATAAAGCACTGCCTTGTCTTGGAAGCGAAATGCCGTCAGAAGGTCCTCCAACAGGTAAGTCCGACTTTCAAGAACAACTTCGCTATTTTCTTCACACTGACCACCAGCTGTGACTTGAAAAACATACCACACGGTTCACTGAAAACCAAAATACTATCAGGACTACTCATGAAGAAGCAAACCTATAGAAAGAAGCAGCACCACACAATAAACCTATAACAGGGGGACGAGTGGACTACTGCTCTCCAAAGGGGCTCTTCGAGAAGAGGAGGGGGCATGCAAGTCCCCTTCTAATATTATTAACGACCAGTGGGAGGGGGCAACAAGCTTAGAGAGTTCGGACAAACCATCCTGGGAGCAGGAAAAAGTAGGATAAACCCATCTCTAGGTAGGTGCCAACATAACTACCATGGGGGGCGGTAACCCTACACAACCATGCATCAGTCAGGGGGCACCTGTCACTCCCAGTCAAGTTCCCTATTCACTGATAGATAGGCCCCCCCTTTTTCTTAGCATGACACCTCAGTAATCGATGGAATAAAGACCCAAACACATAACTCTTGTTAAATTAATCATTCTTTGTTCCAGGGTGGACACGGTCACAGCTTTATAAATGTTTTGTCATTTATTGTAAGGCAAGCAGATAGGTATAAAACCAGGTAAACAGGTATAAAGAGGTATAAAACATTGCTTTGTCTTGGAAGCGAAATGCCGGCCGAAGGTCTTCCAACAGGCAAGTCCATATACAAAGTCAATAGAGGAGCCTGTGTAGTCCTACGTGGTGCTCCAATTCCCACTCAAGAGAAACAATGCCTGCTGCAAACAAGAGAAGAAAATTTGTATCCTTGTTTTCCTAGGGGGGCTTACTCTTTTTCTGCTGTTAACAATGGTGGTATCTGCTGGCTAAATCCTGTACTGCATGAGGTAACACGTTGGAGAGGCTCCAACAGCAGAGAGTCTGGCAATATACAGTGAGAGAACCCCGATGGACATCTTCCAACATCAAAGCTGTACAGCCTTAAATCATAATGTCTTTAGATGTCAGACAGTGGATTGGAAAGGGTTAAACATTCGATTTTCATATGTATGAAAATCGTATGCTACGTTTTTAAGAAACTCATTTATCTCTGCATCGCACGAGCAGCAGTAAGTGCAAACTTAAGACTGCGATATTGGACCACGATTCTCGGACTGATATCCCCCTCACCTGTGTGAATGCATCATTAAATTAGCTGTTTGGTCCTTACCAGTGATGAGCAAGCGTACTCTAGTATCTCCCTCTCTCCCTCCCCCCCCTTCCCCCCTGCCCACCGCCGCAACTCACCTGTCACCAGCGGCGGCCCCCGAATCTTTTGGCACGAGCAGGCATGTACTCGAAAATGGCAATACTTGCTCGAGTATTTTGCCTTAACAAGTACGCTCACTCATCTCTAGTCCTTACTATTGATGATCTATCAATCACTGGAGATCCACCCCTGAAGATCCGAGCCTGCCGTCAGCGCTGGAAGTAGATAGCGCGGTCTGTTTAGCAGTGTCCCAGTTTGGTACTACAGGCATACTGGTATAGCATCTATTGAAGTCAATGGGAGCTGTGCCTGTAGTACCAAACCAGTCCACTGCAATTATGGACAGCACTATCTGCTTCCAGCATCATCTGCACTGACAGCAGGCCAAAGAATCAGCTGATCAGCTGAGTGGCAGACCCTTATTGATCAACTATTGATAACCCAGAACTGAGCACTAACGCAAGTGTGAATTCACCCCAAGCAGTGTAACGGGTGCTGATCAACTACACCAGCACTCATTCGTCCGGGTCTCACGCGGCTGTTACAGAATGTACTGTGGGCCGAACGATTGTTCATATGATCTAATCATTAGTCCCACATACTGTTTCATTGCCGTCAGCTACACATCCCCGTTCATATAACAGGACATTCTACAGCCAATGGGGGAAGCATTAGTAAGCCCAGTATTTCCTGCGATGGGCTTAGTAAGATTTGCCCTGGCGCATTAAATACTTGAAGAGATGCACACCAAACAATCTCAGCTCCTTTGTGCGCCTTTTGAGAAATGTAAACCCATCCAGGCGTATATTTATGGTACAATTCATGCCAGTTAATTTAGTGAATTATACATATCATGGATGGTATTTGTGACCCCGCCCCTTTCCGACAGAACCCGCCTACTTTTCCAAAAAGTATTGGGCAAGTGCAGTAGGTTGCGATGCAGTGTACCAATACCACATTTGTGGTCCCGTAATGTGTTCTGGCCAAAATCACTGCTTGCCATCAATGAAAATAATTATTCATTATGCCTAATCATGAGCTGATACAACACAACAGGAATTAAAGAGGTTGCCCAGTCATGAACTACTGATGGCCGATGCTCAGCATAGGCTAAAAGTAGTAATCTAGCAGGGGTCTGATGCTCGGGACCTCTGCTGATTTGTTGATTTCTGGGTTGGTGCGCTCGGACTCAGAGATGATTTCTGCAGGAAGCACACAGCTCCGTTCTCATTGCAGTGACTATGCTTAGTATTACAGGAAAAGTTCCCATTTACTTCAGATTTGACTTGGCCTGCAAAACCTGGTCACTGCCCTGAGAAAGGAGTCATCTGCTTACTGCAGAAATCAGTTCAGAGAGTATTTGATCAGCAGTGGTCTCAGGTAGCAGACCCCCACTGACCTAATATTGATGACCTATCCTAAGGAAAGGCCATCAATAGTTTACAATTGGATAACCCGTTTAAGAAAACTTCAGAAAGTTGCACAACTTTCCTTTATACACATTATAAAAAATGGACAGCCCCTTCATATACAGATAAAGTGATGATACATTTACGCTCTTGTTACCCTGCAAAGGTCAGAAGCGAGCACTATAGGAACAGGTGGTAACCTCAACCTATATACTGCATTGTGCCCATTGTAAGACACCACTGGGGCTTCGGGAGCCAAATTTTGAAGTCATTTTAAATAAATACTCCGGGCAATGCCAACAGATCGGATTGCCTGCAGTGTGAGAAAACACTCCTCCCCCACAATCTTATCACATTGTTACTGATCGGTCTGCTCTGACTCCTTATAGGACCTTATAGCAAGGTCATGTTTCCCTGTGCGGAAACCTTTTTTGGCACCCCCCCTCAGTGATAGCACCTGGGGCGTCCCGCACTTGCTGCACCCCCCTTCCTACAACACTGCATCCAGAGACCCTGGAAAGTACTAAAAATCTGCTTTATTTTATAAATATCAGCCAGCAAGCAGCTAATCCCAGTCAGCAGCTTCTGCCAGTAACAGCAGCCAGCGAGCAACTAACCCCGGTCAGCAGTATCAGCCAATCAGCGACTGACCATAAATCATCAATTACAGTTGGAAATCTCCTTTAATCCAAATGGTTCCTCGTGTCAAACAACATTTACTAGTTTTTTACTACCTAATGCCAGCTTGTCAGAATGAGCGTAACCAGCTGAAACTGTCTAATGCATCCTTAAACAAGCCTGTAAGCTCCTCCTCTGGGACTTGTACAGATATAGGCCCTAGACTCCTGTAAAGCTGTTTTCTGAAAGGGGTTTTGTTAGTTATTTTATATCACCGCATGTGAGAACAGAGCTGTCTGCTTCCTGCACACATCAGTGCAACGATCCGGCAATCTGCTGAGTTACTGCCTGCAGCGCCTGTTGATCTGCTAACCTGTGGAAGGATCATCAATAGTTTTACAACTGCACAACCCCTATAAGTAGCATCAGAAACATCAGGTAGCCACTTACCTCCTACCCTTGCTGAATCTGTGGGGATGCTTATGGGGCAGTTGTTGACGATCGCTGGCAGTCTATCACTAAGAGTATAATTATGTAAGGACAATTATAGGATCATCGTTGCCCTATTATACAGTTGCAAAAAAAAAGTAAGTGAACCCTTTGGAATTCTCTGCACTGGTTACTTATACAAGGCGGTCACAAATATAAACCGATAGAATGTAACCAATAACATACAGCTGCATCGCTCGTGCCTTTTACTGAGGAAACATTCACAGTGCAAGCAGAAAAAGTAAGTGAACCCTTGAATTTAATCCGCATATGGCAGCAATCATCACCACAAAACACTTCCATTAGCTGCAAATTGTCATGTGTCAGGATTGTAGCTGCCAATTTCTCTCATCTCTCCCCTTCGGGGATTATTGATCACTTAATGGTGACATCACCACAGGTCCTGTGAGCACACGGCGGCTGTCCACTTCTGCTATTTTAGGACTTGTGACCAACTCCAATCCCTTTCACCTTATCATTGCACCACCAGATGCACTGATGCTATAATTTCCTAATAATTAGTGTATGTATGGGTGTGTGTGTGAGTATATGTGTGTATATATGTGCGCATGTGTGTGCTAGTGTGTATGTGTGAGTGTATGTGTGTGTATGAGAGAGTATATGTGATATGTCTTGTCAGACGGTGGGGGGACAGATGTTCTTACTGACTACATATGGACTGAGTGTAAAATAGTACAAATACCGTAGAACTGACTGTGTGATCCCAACGTAGGAAGAGTTCTAGAACAGCAACCATATACATACAGCTATTGAGCATTGTGCATACACACAAAGTCACATAGTCACACACATACACTCACATGTACGGTCACAGACATACACTCACATGTACAGCTACACACATAGTCACGCACATACACTCGCATGTACAGCTACACACAGTCACACACATACACTCACATGTAGAGTCACAGACATACACTCACATGTACAGTCCCACACATACACTCACATTTACAGTAACACACATAGTCCTACACATACACTGACATGTACAGTCACCAACATAGTTACACACATACATTCATGTGTACAGTCACAGGCATATACTCCCATGTACAGTTACACACATTGTCACACACATACATTCACATGTACAGTCTGACACACAATCACACACATAACAAGCGGCATGGAGCTCCACCTACTGCTAGCAGTCAGTATGGAGCACTTCACACTGCCTGCGCCGCTGGCTGCCACCTCCTCAGAAGGGAGGGGAGGAGCCTCTGCAGGACCTTGATCACATGACTGTGATGTTATAGAAGGTCCTGGCTACACCCCGTGTGAACGGGTGAGGTAGGGAGGGGCAGCATATATCCCTATTCCACGCCCCCTCTACTCAAGCCAACCTAAACAACCAATCACCGTGAATCAGCCAACCCAAATAACCAATCACCGTGAATCAGCCAACCCAAATAACCCATCACCGTGAATCAGCCAACCCAAATAACCAATCACCGTGAATCAGGCAACCCAAATAACTCGGAGTGGAATTTAGTTATACGCGGACGGGCTGAAGAGCCACAGAGGCTGTCAGAGGAGGTGAACCCAGCTCTGTCCATCTATCAGCAGCCACAGCTTTTAGAGAACAGCAGCTCATCCAAACAGTGCGTAGCAAGGTCACCTGGTGTAGAATTGTTTTTTGTCACCCTCCTCAGGGATGGCACCTGGAGTGGCCCGCACCTGCCGCACCTCCCTTTCTATGCCACAGCTGTATGGTGCCTCCATATGGCACTGTATTGTCCCCTAGATGTAAAGTCAGAAAAATGCAAATGTGTTAAATGGGCTCTTCATTTTTATATAGGTGTTGTATAGCGGATCCATGATATGGTTGTGCATGTGAGGCCGTAGAGCTTATTATTGACTGTTTTTTAAGCTGCCCATACACTTTAGATACTGTAACTAAGTTAGAAAATAGGTGGCTTGGGTGGCTACCCAGGGCCCAAGCTTTTATGGTCGCCCAAACCCCCTCTCATCTTAAAAGAGAGTCCAGACACTACACACTAATGAATATTGCTTATTAGCCATGTCCTATTTCAGTTAAAGGTGTCTGGCAGTGATAGGCGGCGATGCACACAGGATGCCACAAACTCAGACACAAGTGAGGGATATCTAGGATCTAACTAGTCATATAAGTATATTCAAATATTTCTTTTATTTAGTTCTAAGAATAGCTCAGGAGATATAGAGCAGAAAATCCTGTGAAACATCAAGTTCCTAAATTTTATCTTGGTAGAAGTTTGTTGCCTCTTAGTCAATGAGTGATAGTTATATGTGCAATGTTCCTCTCCAGATTAGCAACAATGGTTTCCACAATTACTGTACTTTTGCACTAGTGTTCCGGTATGCTGTCATTTGTTCCCATATAATTGCAGCAATACAATGTTCTGCACACCATCATGAGAATTCTTGTGCACGTGAAAGACCAAAATGAAAGACTAAAAACGTGGCACAACTTGGTACCACGTTTTTGGTAGTGCTAAATGCAAGCGCTAGCTGCACTACCTAAAAAAAATCGATACTCAGCTAGCTGGTGCCTTCCTGTTCCCTGCCGCTGTTTCCGGGAGCTCCGGTTAAGCTTCCGGGCACTTGTCATTGCCGACAGAGCATCTTTTGTTAGTGACGGGGTTTGAAGACCCCACCTCCAGCAAGAGACTGCTTTGATTGGTTCCTCGAGTGCTGGCTGAGCCATTTAGAGCCAGCGCTTGATGAACCAATCACAGCCATTCAATGAATAGCTGTGATTGGTGCATCCAGCGCTGGCTCTGATTGGCTGAGCTCGCAGTGCTCAGGGAATCAGAGCAATCTCTTGCTGGAAGCGGGGTCTTCAAACTCCGTCACTACCGTGTTTCCCCGAAGATATGACAATTATATAAATTTTTGCCCCTTAAACTCACCTGGCCCACAGTGTCCCAATGCCTTGCGATGGTCTCCGGCGGCGCTTTCGCAAGCTGCAGTGTCTTCTGTGCTCACATATCAGTTTCTTTCTGGTAAACGGGGCTTTGAGTACTCCGTCTCCAGCAAAGCGAGTGCTGTGATTGGATCGAGCGCCAACTAATCACAGCTGGCGCTTGATGAGCCAATCACAGCCATTCAGTGATGTCATTCACTGAATGGCTATGAATGATCGAGCACCGGCTGTGATTGGCTGGCGCTCAATCCAATCACAGCACTTGCTTTGCTGGAGGTGGGGTATTTAAAGCCCCACCACCAGAAATAAACTGATATGTCAACACGGAGGACACTACACGCCGGCCTGTACAGAGCATTTCACCTATACCATTCTCTGTGTGCAGTGCATTAAGCAGAGTTCTCATCGCTAAACAGTACGCTAATTTTTCCTGGGGCACTGCAGAGCATTTCACATCTAGCGTTCTGTGTGTAGTGTATTAAGTGCATTAGGCAGAGTTCTCATCGCTAAACAGTACGCTAATTTTTCCTGGGCCTGTACAGAGCATTTCACATCTACCGTTATCTGTGTGCAGTGCATTAGGCAGAGTTCTCATCGCTAAACTGTACACTAATTTTTTCTGGTCCAGTACAAAGCATTTCACATCTACCGTTATCTGTAGATCCAGATACACACATTGCCTCTCTAGATATCGAGTCCCTATATAGCTCTATCCCCCATCAAGGAGGCCTGCAGGCAACTGAGTATTTCTTAAACAAAGAGGTCCTCTCTATCATATACACAACCAATGTGTCCTGGAATTTTTAGAGTTCGTACTGAGTCACAACTTTTTCCTGTTTGAAGCCAAGTACTTCCACCAGCTCAGGGGCACCGCGATGGGGACGCCATGTGCCCCATCGTATGCCAACCTGTACCTGGGCTGGTGGGAGGAACGGACTATCTTCAACAGTGATAACACCATTGGGTCCGAAAATATCATACTTTGGATACGCTACATAGACGATGTGCTATTATTCTGGAAAGGCCACATGGAGTCACTGGAAGTCTTCATTAACACTCTAAACCAAAACGATCTCAATCTCCGTATTACATCACAGATTAACGCCACAACATTGCCATTCCTAGACTTACAAATACATAAAGATACAACTGGCCTTATTTCATCTTCCTTATACCGCAAATCCACAGCGACTAATAGTTTGCTGACCTGGAATAGTTTCCATCCGGTACCTCTTAACAGAGGTATTCCAAAAGGCCAGTTTCTTCGTATCCGGCGGAACTGTTCAGATGACCAGACTTTTGAGACAGAAAGCAAAAAACTGTACAGACGTTTCAAAAATAGAAATGATGTAGAGGAAGTTATTAATCAAGCATATTCCTTCGCATCTGTACAAAATAGAAATCACCTCCTACAGCCTTGTAATCGTTCGTTAGACCAAAAAGCCAGGATCATTGGAACATACGACACAGGTTCCATACAAGTGAGGAACATTCTAAATTATTATTGGGAAATCCTTAGACGCGATGGGGACCTCAAAGATCACCTTCCCACGAACCCTGCCATCACTTTCCGTCGTGGCCATAATTTACGGGATCACTTGGTGAAGAGTCATCTACTGCCAAGTGAGACCCAAACTACATGGCTTAATTCTAACAAACCCCAAGGTAGTTTTCCTTGTCAAGGCTGTTTAGCCTGTCCTTATATCCTGCGTGGCAACACTTTTAAAGCAGCCTCTACAAATAAGACATATTCTTGTAGAGATTTCATCAACTACAGGACACAAATTTTGGTTTATATGGTCATTTGCTCATGTCCTATGAACTATGTAGGAAAGACCATTCAACAATTCCGCCGAAGAATTTTGTCTCATCTGGGAAAAATCAGACGCCATGAGTCCACTCCCTTGGCGGACCACGTATGGAGTTTTCACAGCAGTGACACACAATCGCTAAAATTTCAAGGGATTGAAGTTATCAGGACCCATGGACACCGTGGCGATTTGGACAAAAGACTACTTTGTAAGGCCGCCTGCACACGGGCGGAAATCCCGCGGCGGTATTTCCCGCGGGATTTCCGCCACTGAAAGTCTGCATAGGAGTGCATTACAATACGCACTCCTATGCAGACGGCCGCGGTTTGGCCGCGCGAAATTTCGCGCGGCAAACAAACCGCGCCAGGTCCTATGCACTCACCCGGCCGCCGGCTCCGGTCTGCGCATGCGCCGGCTGCGCGGCAGCCGGCACATGAAAGAGCCGGGGCCGCCAGGCGCGGGTGAGTACATGCTTGTCACTGCAGGCTCTCGGGTCGGGTCCCACGACGAGAATTCTCGCCGCCGGATCCGACCCGCTCGTCTGCAGGCGGCCTAAAGAAGCTTCCTGGATTTATCGACTTAACACCGTTAACCCAGATGGGTTAAATGCAAACCTCTGCTTTAATTGCTTTTTATAACCCCCCCCCCCCCCCCTTTCCTTTATTCCTTGGCTTATAGTTAGCCAGCAAAAATTACCATCAACTCTATCATGAGAATATCTGAGTATTTTTCTTCTTGTGATCTCTTAAATATTCCTGCTGCTCCCAGTTGTGCCATCAATTGGCCTGTTAATGCATGCATTAGAATTACTTACATACATATATGTGTATATGAATTAGGAATTATGCATTCCAACATCTAGGAACTATCTGTAACAACTAAATATGATGCAATCTTCTATGCATAAATATCCTTACACAGATTTATGATCATGTAATTATTGCCTTGTAGTAGTATCTACTGATCTTGATGCATATTTTAGCATTACTTAGTATATAGTCATGAATATTTTATGCAGATGCGTCATCATCCTGCACTAGTAAACTTAATATTCTGGAACTGTTACATGCCGATCATCAACCTTATTACTTTCCAACTTTATAAGTTGGCGGTGTGCTTCCTGATGATCATTTATGACCGATACTCACTTATGCACTGGGTTTACTCCGCTTCGTCAAGTGCACATTACTCTAACATATCCATTTTCATCAATGAAAGTGTCACATGATCGGACTCGGCCATAATCACATGACCATCATCACTCTGTCATTCAGCATCGCATCATACTCACGTGATGGGCGCGCCTACGTCACTAGGCGACGCGCGCATGCGCGATCGCTTCATAACGGCATCTATACCTTACTATGGTATTTTCCAGCTTAATGGGGCTCCGGTATGGCGATCGGACTCCATGACTGACTTCATCTCGTCAGGTAGTACTGAGGCAACTTAGCGATTACACCGATAGAGGTCTAGATGATTCTAATTTGTTCTCTATTAGTGCTTCTCGCTTTACTCTTCCTATCCTAGCAGCTTATTGGCCATTTCCTGGATATCCACCTACTATGGGAGGTCCAGCAGGGTATATCTCCAGCACGATCTTGGGCTCGCAGTCATATGCCTGGACTCACCATCAGAGTCACAGGCTCTATTATTTTTTTGATTTCTTTATTTTATTTTGGTTTGGTATCACAGCTCTTTATAGCTATATTAGGGATAGCAATCTATCTGAGGCAGAACGTTTTCTGTTCATACTTGAACTGGTTGCGCTATTAACCCCTTGAGTGGCACGCCCGGAAAAGTTCCGTGACGAGCTCCACTGCTCATAGTGACATAGCCCGGAAGATTTCCGGGCTATGTATCACTATGGGAGCTGCAGAGCACAATGCCACAAGCTGTGACAGTGTGCTCTGCCTGCACAGACCCACACAGAGCAGTGCAAGGGCTTTGAAAAACCAGCAGAAGATATTGCCGACATGTCGGCAATGTCCTGCTTTGTTTACAGGTTGCCATAGAGACCATCGGCTTGTCAGAAGCAAGCCCATGGTCTCTGTGGCAGGGAGAGCTGGTTGTTAGCTGTCAGAGGACAGCTAGGTTCTAGCTCTTACAGCAGAGATCAGAGAAAACCTCCGATCTCTGCTGTGTTAACCCTTTACATGCTGCAGTCTATGTGACTGCAGCATGTAAAGGGCTGTCACTGCAGCATGTAAAGGGCTGTCACCATCGGACCCCTGGAATGTGATCAGGGGTCCTAATGGGTCCCTGTGGAAGTCCCCTAAAGAGACAAAAAAAAATAAAAAAATTTTAAAAAATTTAAAAAAAAAAAATTAAAACAATTATTAAAAAAATAAAAAACACACTTGTCTCCCTTTACTTTGTAAAAAATCAAAAATACAATCACACATGTGGTATCCGTGTGCGTCGTAATGACCCAGAGAAGGAAGTTAATACATTATTTAACCCCTTAATGACATGGCCCCTTTTTTATTTTTTCCCCATTTCTTTTTTTCCTCCCCCCTGTTTAAAAAATCACAACTTGTCCCGCAAAAAACAAGCCCTTATATGGCCGTGTCAATGGAAAAATGAAAAAGTTATGGCTCTTGAGACGCAACTGCAAAACTAGTTGAAATTCAATGATTAGACCATTTTAAAAAACCTGCCCTGGTGGGCACGACAGGGTGGTAGGAAACCTGCCACTCAAGGGGTTAAGCGGACTTTACCTTAGCTGATAGTTCTCTTTGATTATATTCAGGAACTACCCAGAGTTTATTAATCTGGAGTTTTGTTCCTGGTATCACTTTCCCTTATATAGGCGCAGTGCAATATTAAGAGGATATCATTATCCCTCGTGCATTGAACTAATAAAGTGCTCTACAACTTGTATGATACCTTACCAATAAAGTGACAGGGGCTTTTTATTTCTTTTGCCATGATTCGTTTAGGGCAATAAGAAAGAAGCACTCATAAATACTGGCAACTTAGCTATTTAGGGCAGTATTAAACATACACATGCTCCTGAGGAACTACTGGTAATCACAGTAGGGAAACGCGTTGAGCCGAGAATTGTGTTTTACCTAATGTCAGCCTATCTTTGATTTTCATCATCTATTGAGGACCAGATACTTAGGTCCCTGTGTACATCACTACCTAATTCTAGGTCATCTAAGAGGTTATTGCAGACGCAGTTTAAATACTGTCTTGCCAGTCTATTTTTGACACCATTCACCTATTGAGGATGCTTGACAAAGATCATTGAATGATCGAAACGTTGCACAGAGGAATAAAGACTTTTTTGGCATAACTCCTGCATCATTATTGCTGCTACAGCATATCTACAACTTGGATCACCTATTGAGGACCAGATTTTTAGGTCCCTGTGTATATTACCACCTAATTCTTGGTCATCAAGATGCTATTATAGACCCAGTTTAAATATTGTCTTGATTGGATCATAATCAGGGTTAGGTCATCTGTCCATTCAGTTTCTATTCATTGACGAACCCTGACTTACATGTTCTCTGTCCCTGAGTTTGTTTTTTGTTTGTTTGTTAAGCCCACGTCTTAATATTATGGAGTCATAAATAAAAGTTATATTTTAATTTGTCTATA